>NC_058023.1:10073502-10256002 GCF_019176455.1 Solea senegalensis | reverse complement strand
TGATTTGAAAGGAAATAATTGAGAAGATTTGACAAAACAAACATTCATAAAATACAGATGTAATTGCAGTTTTTGCTGATTTACACTAAAAACAAACAAACAACTAAATTCACTGGTTGATTATGTCATTTATAATCATGTAAAAGTAACGCCAGTATGTCAAAAATCATCATAATGATAAAATCATCATTATTAGCTTATATAATTGCACAATCACTTTTTATATTTCTATCAGGAGCTGGGTCAGCTCTACATTCGTTGCCATTTTGGAGCAGCATGTTTTTACAACAGCCCACAGAGGACAAACTAAACATCTTTTGAGTTTTGACGCAAACTGAAGGCGACACATTCTCCAACACATGTGATGGATATTCATCTGCAACATGGAATTCCACTTAAAAACCAAATAAACCCTGTCAATGTCATACACTTTAAGCATTATTGTTTACATTATTATTTGTGTTATTGTTATTTATTATTGTTTAGAGTGCAGTGTCGGCTGTGATCTGTCATTCACTGAACACTCAGGTGTGTTTTTGTGATGGAAGATGACAATGGAACCTAAATGGGATAAAAACAGATAAATAGAGCACACATATAATGTAACAGAAAATAAAAAAAAAATACAAATATTTCTTACCTGCCTATCTCTAAGACCTATTAAAAAAAAAGAAAAAAAAAAGAATTGCTTTAGAGGATAAAAACAGCAGGAAAGGTCCTTTACAGCAACAAATGCAGCGGCCATAATAACAACAACAATAATAATAATAATAATAAAAATAACAATAATAATAATGATGATGATGATAAAAATAAAAAGTCTCTATTGATGATAAGTATGGATTTTTATGCCCCTTATAAAACATGTGAGTGAAAAATCAGTTAGTTTTGCATCAGTGAAGGCAGAGAGACTGGAAACACTGGGGAGAGAGAGAGAGGAGGAGAAGTGTGTGTGTGTGTGTGTGTGTGTGTGTGTGTGTGTGTGTGTGTGTGTGTGTGTGTAGTAGTAGTAGCACAGCAGCACCAATCAGTCCCCTCTTGTCTTGCCGCTGAGTGCAGCCTCTGATTGACAGTTTCTATTCATCCAGTGTGAGATTAGGTCCAGCTGAAAGGAGTAACGACGACCTGCGGCTGTGTGTGTGCGGTAATTATGGCCTCGGACATAAGAAAAATAAGAACACACACACATACACACACAGCAAAACTATAATTATATAATCCCCCTTCCTTTAAAATGCTTCTATCTCCCACCACCTCCTCCTCCTTTACACTGTGTTTTCAAAGATGTTTCACCTGTAAAGAGGAAATTCCTCCCCGTGCAGTGTTTCAGTGTGAAATTATCTCACAATCACAACAAACCACAGGCTGTAGCATCAACATGGAGCTGGACTGCACCTGTTTCTGCTCTCTCTCACACACACACACACGCACACGCACGCACGCACGCGACGCATGCACACACACACACACACACGCACGCACGCACAGCAGAAGCTGGAAATAACAAACACCTGTTAAATCTGTGGTTTCACAGAATCTAACTGACTCTCTTTTCCGTGTGTGTTGTTGTTGTTGATGTTGTTGTCTGTGTATTTACTGTAGATCACTGAACCTTCACCATCACTCGCTGACCTTTGACCTGTGTGCAATTCTGTCCCTCACTGCAGGAAATTTGCAAAATGTTCAACCACTCGTATATGATTTATTTATTTGTCAGTTCAATAATTTATTGTATCAGTAACAGCCACTTTTGCAGATGTTGTCTTGTCCGATTGCATTTCACACAACAAAACGTTGGATTATATATTCTATTATTTTTTTCATGCATCTCAGCCCAGTACATACACTTTATATGGATATTTAACAGTAAACTGTTGGTACATGAAGCATTTGAATCAAAAAATGTAACATTGTACAAACATGTTTTATCACTTTGTTCACATAGACACACACGTAAAGGCTGGTATTCATGATTTTCTTTATTATCCTTGTTTTATGAGGTTTTTAACATCCATTAAATGTTAAATTATAAATTGTGTACACATAAACAAACACTGAGTTTGTCAAACTTTAATAGAACCATGTAACAGCTAAACAAAATGACTTACTGTAAATACTGAAAAGGTCACAGTCTTAAAAAACAACAGATTTAATTGGTAACACCGCCATTCATTAAGTAAAGTTAGCAAGTTTTCTTCTTAGAATCTGCTAATGAACTTCATTTAGGTTTTTATCAAATGAAGTGTTTTGTTTTTAGGTTTTTTGTTGTTTTTCTTGCATTTTTTTGCAGTTTATGTGGATTTAAAGCCCATTTAAGGGGTCAAATAGTTTTTACAACCTTTTATTGGTTTCCTTGTATTTTTTTGAAACTCTTGGCATTAAAAGGATTAAGTTGATCTTTTATACATATATTGCCATATTTGTTTTCCTGCATTTACTCTATTTCATGAAGCTTGTTTGGCCCTCATGTTTCCACAGAAACGTACACATAGAGGCCTTTAACGGAACTTGGTGGTGGTTTAAGCGGCAGTGAGTGGCGCAGTCGTGCGGGGGAAAGCCCTGGCTCATGTGCTCTGCTGTGCGCACTGTTTGGCGGCAGTCTCCAGAGCGCGTGCACGGTCAGCCATCAGCTCATGTCTCCGCTCCTGATCCCGGTCTGCAACTCCTCCGCTCATCCTCTTGTCAAAACGTGCCCCGCCCGCGGGACCAATGGGCGTCGAGTCTGCGTGGGCAGGAAGTGACGTGCGGGGTTCCTGCTTGTGTAAAACTGCAGCACAAATATTATCCACACAAACCAACATCTCTCATCTGTTAGTGCACACACACACAGACAGCGCGTGTGTGTGCGCGTGCGTGAGTGCGTGCTGCAAAACAAATTATAAAGAAGACAAACTGACAAATGTGATTCAGATTTGTATTGGAGTGAAATGAGACCAGTTCCCATTTCCTGAGACAGTTTCCCTTTCATGTCCACACACAGAAGACTCACAATCTCACCTCCAACCTTCATGGACCAACAGCAGCAGCAGTAGAAACAGTGGATCATCTGAAGCTTTGGACAAACCAGGAGAAACTTTCCACTGCTGTGAGTGTGCGTAAGGTTTGCGCACCGCCTCTGTGGCACCTCCCCGCTCCTCCACAGATCCACTTGCCCTCTTGTACCTCACAGGCTGCAGCAGCAGCAGCAACAGCAGCAGCAGCAGCAGCAAAGAAGCCGCAGCAGCAGCAGCAGCAGCAGCAGCAGTATTTCTCCTGGCTGTTGTAGTTAAAGCAGAATCCACTCACAGATTTTCGTCCTGAGGTGTTGACTGTGTCTCTGGCTCGTGTTTGGACTTACAGGACCGCGCGTCATGCCACGACACCTGCACCAGTCCACGGTCCTGTTCCTGGACCGCGTGGTTCCTTTGTAACTGGATTTATTTATTTATTTATTTTTTAAAAACTCTTAGAGGGAGAAGAGGGCATGATCTCCTGGTGAAGAGAAGAAAGTGAAGTTTGAGCAGCAGCAGAAGAAGAAGAAGATAAAGGAGGAGGAGGAGGAGGAGAAGGAGGAGATCATCTTCTAGAAACACTGACTCTCATCTGACTTGTTAGATGTTCGATCAGGCCACAACTATGGGCGATGGGAACCACCGCTGTGGACCCAATAACTCGCTGTGTCCGGACCGGATGGAGACAAAATGCCGCGCCGACATTGGCAGCCGCTCCCCGGTTCCGAGCTCCAACGACACCCCGGGGACTTCAGCGTCCACACCGACCTCGTCCAGCGAAGACGGACACGACAAACTTTTAGGAGCGGACCCGGACTACTGTCGCAGGATATTAGTGAGGGGTAAGTGCGCGACAACAAAGCAAACACCTGATTTTTAAACCCAAACCTGTGAATCCAACACACGTGGTTCCTTAAAACCGAGAGAAATAAAAAAAGAAAATGCATGCTATGTCGCTATTATCCTAAAGAGAGATGGCGCAACCTCCAGAAATCCTCATTTATTTTAAAAGACACACAAATGCATTTGCATCATCAAAAGAAATGTATTTGGCTCCTAATTCATAAAACATAAAACATCATTGTGAATAAATTAAATAACAACAATGAGATATAAAGAAAATATTGTTTATGTACATACCTAACGCTGTGTGAAGAGCATCTATTGAGGTAAACAATGAGCTATACTTTCACTTCCGTCACGCTAAAGTGAGTGCAACACTAGGCCACACTGCTAATATTCAATTTATTTCTATTTTTATTTTACATTTATTGTAGCATCATTTAAATAATGAATGACATTATTGTTTCCTGTGTCAACTTACTTTGCTTATGTGAAAACATACAGAACATGTTCTATATTAAAATGGTGATCAATAATCATTTAAAACACTGATATAAAAATGTATGTGTGTGTGTTATTGAAGAGCAGAAGGATGTTTAAATAGTACGTTCTTGTTAAAATAAAATAATACTTAAAAAAATAAAAATAAACCCCCAAACATAATGATCAAATACTGTATGTACTTAAAGAGAATAAATAAGAGAATAAAAGATACAATGCACAATAATAATGTCTTGTATTAGAGAAAAACATGAAGAAAATATGTCTTTATTTGTGTATAATAATCTACAAAAACAAACAAACACCATAAAATAAATAAATAAATAAAAAATAAAACCAAAAACATTGAAGTCATGTAAAATTAGAAATTCTCTTTATTTTATGGGAAATATTTCACTATGCCTTCCAGGAACAAAATGTAATCCCATTTATTTGGGAAAAGTTTATTTATTTTTTTAAAAAAGGGAAAGAAAGAAATATTGTATATTTTCTATATGACTTTTTGCTGTTGGCTGTGGACATAATCCATATTATATCGGCCCTATCAGTTCTCACTCACAGGCAAAACAGTCGATATGTTGTCTGATGCTTGTTTTGGTTTGATCTGTTATTGAACTCCGAAAGTCGTCAAACAGTTCATTAAGTGAGACACGAAGAGAGAGGGAGCGTCCATTCTGTCAGGGATTATTTTAAAAGAGCAGAGGAATTAAAGACATGGAGGCAGTTTGGTTAAAATAAATAAATAAAGAACACCGTGTTTGTTCAGGAGCTGTAACTTGTGCAGAAACTATGAGAACATATTATTTATTGTAATATAGCTGTATTAGAGTAATACAATATTCGTCACATTTTAGATGTTTCCCCTATAATAATATATAATAATTAATTTATATCATTTAAAGATAAATTCATGTTTTTTCTGATGTGATATATTGACTTACAGTATATTCTCTCTTTAAGTGGGTTGGTTTAATTGCGCAGAAACAATAGAGACACATTTTTATTATATATTATTACATGACTATTATTAATACTATTATACATGTTTAATTGGTAATTATTGTTATTAATTTCCCTTTATTTATTTTTTAAAGATCATATTTAATTATTATTGTGGTTTATCTTTGTTTTTATACACTCCACGCACTGATAAACGTCCTCCACATGTTCTCTCTATATTGATTACTTTACTTTTAAACACATAATGTAAGTATGCATATATATACATATATGTATATATACATGTATACATATGTATACATGTATATATATAAATATATATAAAAATATATACACACATTATTTATGTATATATGAGATTACATTTAAACCTTTACATTTTATTCAGCTATAGTCTACAACATTCCTGGGTTTTGAAGACATCTCATTCAGTAAAGGGGAAGAGAGAAAAAGCAGTTTTAATTTTAATTACAATGAATTCTGAATGTTCATAAATCTTTTAACTTTCAGGGTGAGTTGAATGAATTATTTCTGTTCTTATGCTGCCTCTAACATGAGATTCAGCACAATTCTTCTGTTTGATTTGATTATATGTTGAAAACAATGTCCATGGCTTCAGTTGTCGCTCAGTTTTCTTGGTCGATGTTCGGAGAAGCGTGTGTGGCTGTGTGTGTGGTTGTGTGTAGATGCTCATCGTTAGCCAAACACACTGAGGGTCTGGAGCAAAAATAGACCTGAAATAAACAGAGTCTGGTTCTGACTACTGCAGCAGCAGCAGCAGCAGCAGCAGGGTCTGTTTTCTCAAGCGCAGTCTGACTGCATGCTCTTACGCACAGAGGCCGGGGTCACCGGGAGGTCAGCAGGTCTGCGTAAACACCGCCGCCGGATCTCTCTTTCCCTCTATCTCTCTCTCTCCCTCTCTCTCTGTGTGTGTCTCTCCCCCACCTGTATACGTCCGCGAATTAGAACGCGGTCGTGACGCAAAGACAGAGAATCTGTGCGTAAAGATGGAGTTATTGTGTGTGTGTGTGTGTGTGTGTGTGAGAGAGAGAGAGATTGCGCAGCGCAGTCATGTAACGGCCAAAAGAAAACCACGTTCAGTATAAAACATCCACATATATAAACACGTGCACGTGAACACATCTGATGTTTTATTTCCTCCGTGGATTCCTTCGCCATTCCGTCTTTTTACGCACGTTCTCTCCATCCAAAAATTAAAAAAGGAACATTTTTAAATTCATACATCAATTGTATCCTTGAAAAATATAAGAGATTAGATTTGACTGTCCATGCATGGTCGTTTGATTTTTCTTTTTATTCATATTTAATTCAACACGCTTCATATTTTATTGGGTTTACATATTTTATGACTTGAAAACCCTGGACAAAGGAGGAGGTCATGTTTGGTCTGGGATGTGATAAATATGAACAAATGTGCTGCTGTGGAGCAACAAGAGAAATATTGTTTTTGTTGAAAGACATTGCTTTAAAAAGGTCATTTTGTAATTAATTCTATTCATGTGAGTATATATTAGAGTTTCTGGACGCAGGAGTGCACTGAAGGCTATGATTTCTCACTAATATTTGATCAACTTTAAACTGCATTCAGGCGAACGTGATGTTTTTGTTCGCGCTGTTCTGTGACATTAGGCTTTGCTGTCTTTGAAGCCATTTATTCCAAATACATTTAAATTAGAAAAACAGCAGAGGGGAGAGTAAATAAACAAATAGAAATGCACACACGTTAGGATTTACACCCACGTGCAGGATTGACCCGTTTACGCACATTTCATGGATTCACGCGCTTCATAAAGTCTCCTTGTCCATTTTTTCCCTCACTTAACTTTCATATAAAGAGCAGAAAAACAAGACACCTGTGTGAACGTCACGTTACGCGGCCAGCTCGTGCGTATTTTACGTGCCACGATACAACAGCAGGGATTCAGGTTTTTAATCTTTACGGATTTAAGACTATAAACCCAGTTTAATACAAGACTCAGGTATTATTGTGAGAAAACACACAGTCACTAATACAGAGGAGAGCGTTTGTCCTCGTTTTACCACTTAATGTCACAGTCTGATGCTTTTCAACACGTGTATCTAATAAAGTGGCTAGTGAGCGGACATTGGCCTTGTTATTAGGCCTTATCTACTTAACACATATTAGAAATAACACAGAAGTAATAGCAGTGTTTGCCAAATATTTCCTATTAAAGATGACAATCTTTAATCACCATGTAATACGCGATTCAAATTTTGAGAGGTTTGATTCATGAATGAACCACAACTTAATACGTGCTATTTACATTTATATGTATACATTTATGAAGTATGAGGCTGAAAACATTTATTTGTTGACCCAAAATGAATCTCCCTCAGACCCAGACTCTGTTTTACATCAATTGCAGTTTGAGTGATTTATTTTGCTGCATTACATTTATTTTTCTCTGATTCGGGTTAAAATATAAGTCTATCTAAAGAGAGAGATCTCTAAGGAGATCTTTCTGCAGGAAGTCCTCTAACTCTACTTTTTCTGGGCAGATGCCAAAGGCACCATCCGGGAGATCGTCCTGCCCAAAGGTCTGGATCTGGACCGGCCCAAGCGCACGCGGACCTCCTTCACGGCGGAGCAGCTGTACCGGCTCGAGCTCGAGTTCCAGCGGTGCCAGTACGTCGTCGGCCGCGAGCGCACCGAGCTCGCGCGGCAGCTCAACCTCTCCGAGACACAGGTAAGAGCCGAGCCGAGCCGAGCCGAGCCAACAATAAATAAATCATTTAATACATGTCCACCAAATAAAGGCCTGTTAATATTTAACTTTACAGTAAATAATCAATCATAATGTTGATCATTCAAACAGGTGTTTCCAATCACTGCTCTCGTGCTCCTGGGTGATTTTTTTTTAACCTCACAGGTGCATTAAACTCTTTAATTGGCTCCTCAGCCAATCAGAGAGGAAGTGTAGTGTTTATGCCCCGCCCCAAAACTGTTTCCTTCAATCCACCCTTTTAACAAAGGGTCAGTTCAGGGTCAAACACAAGTCAGCACGTTTTTTTTTGTCTTTGTTTTTTTAACAGTCCTGGTTAATTTTTAATCTGAACACAGCATATTTAAGATTATATAAATATACTGCAGGGGTGAGAAATCAATTACCCTCGAAGACAAAGGCCTTTATTTTTGCACAATTAATCTGTGTGCACTATTAAAAGTGTTACAGTAACAATCAAGAGTCCAATTTCGATTGGGACTAAATATATACTATGAACTATTACATTAATTGTTAAATGTAAAATTGGTTGGTACTAAAATAGTTAAATGTAACATAAATTCCCAGTGTATTTAATTCTTCTAGTGTTAACATTCAACTAAATGAGATAAATTGGACACTATTTTCTTTCGAAATCGAAATTGGTGTTAAATAGACTCTTTTAATGTCACTTTACCACTGCAAAAAAATCTACATTTATATGTAGTTTAATGTATATTCAAAGAAGAAAACTTAACTTCAGGCTGCAACATTATTATTTTTATGTACTTTAAAGTATAAATATTTAAAACAAAACAGCCTCCATGTTTCTAGCGTGTGTGTGTGTGTTTTGAGGAATGAAATCAGTTTGAAAAGATGGAGAAAACGTTGTAAATGTTGTTTGTCAGTGATCTTTGTTAATATTGTGCCTTCATTCATTCTTTTCATTATGTTTGACTTGTTTTGTTGCGCGTGACAATTGTTGTTTGTGTCATGATTGCCATTTTTAATATTGTTGCACTGTCTTTTTGTAAAAATGGTTTTAATCTCAAAGGACCCATTTATAAATATTTAAGGCCCTTTTGCTCTTTTTTTTAACCTGGTATTATGTATTTGTATTTTAAGAGCTGACAAATTTAAAAACATCCTATTTCTCCATTTATTTAATACTAACATGTGTAATGTCCATCTATCATCTATACATTTGAAATATAAATACATGTGAAAGGGAACGGTTTAATTCCGGATTTGCAGATTATATATGAGTATATATACAGCTTGATTTAACAGACACCGGCCTGTTGGTGAATACGCTCCTCAGTCTAAACACTCATTCATCATATTCATCCTCCTGTCTGCTTCATTCAAATCTTCCTGCAGTGCCCCTCCTGTTTGTGTGTGTGTGTGTGTGTGTGTGTGTGTTTATCAGTGGCCATCACTTGAACACTAACACACACTCTCTTACTATACAGTTGCAGCTCTTTGTCATTAATAACAGTGTAAAGTTCTGCAGCATCACGTTTTTTTTCTACAAGAATCTTTGATTTAAACAGTTTGGAGAACAAACACTATATAATCTAATTAAAGCGTGTATGTTTTCCACTAACAACAGTTTGTCTAACATACATTTAGTTATTGCAGTCGCAAGTCAAAACAGACGCATCAAAACCTATTTTGCATGAATCGAATAAAAGTGTTCTCTGCATGAGACAAGAGTTAAAACATTTCTATTGATTATATTTTACATTTAAATCTGCGCACATTTGTGCACGAGCACTGCGTCCACACGTTCCTCATGAGTGAATAACGTGCCAACCTGAGGCCATGTGCTGTGAAAAGTTTTAAAATGTTTCCACAGGCACTAAAAAGAAAATGTAAGAGTGTTTAAATGATGAAAATGAAGGATGGCTGAGTTCCATTTCAGGCCTATTCTGTAAAGCGGAAGTGAACGGGGCCATTTTCTTAATTATTATGATAATGCACGTTCTTATTTATTATTCATTCACCTTTTTTCAGGTGAACGTGTAATTGAATTGAATGAATGAAAAACAGAAGTTATGGGCCACTAAAAACAAGGAAGAGGAAGACGAAATGTCTTTCAAAAGTGGCCCTTGTCTCATCAGAGGGCAGGTGCACAGACACACACACACACACACACACAGGAATTTACGCACCACTGTGAAACTAACTGCATAAAGGTGATGTGTGTGTGTGTGTGTGTGTGTGTGTGTTGGTAGCACAGAGCAGCCACTGTGTCCCTCATTAGTGCTGACACTCAGGGTGTTAATGGGAGGGAGGAGGGAGGGGGAGGGGCCTCAGCCTCCTGCTGCTTCTGAGGAGACGCTGCTCGGCTCCTGATTGGCTGAAAGGAAAGTGTCTGACCTTCAACAGAGAACACAAGAATAAAACGTCTCCTCACTAATGGTTTCAAGTATTATCTATCTATCTATCTATCTATCTATCTATCTATCTATCTAAAAATACAAACAAAATATAGATAAAACTATTAATACACTTTCACAAGTTTGCACTTCATTTCAAAAGTGAACCGCCCAGAAAAGAAGCTTTATATTGAGACATGTCTTTAGTCTCTCCTTGAAGTGAAAAGTCTAATCGGAGAAAAAGAGGACATTGCGTTGATTCAGACACAACTTTTACATCAAATCAAACATGTAATTGAATTCCCAAATGCCTGACATCTGCTACTCCAGTTCCAATGCATTCAATAGCAAACCTCCTTTTTTGTTTTAATGAGACATTTACAGAAGTTAATGAAATCATTTATTTATTTATTTTAAATACAGCCATTTATACAGACCTGTGTTAATGTGAGACCGACACACAAATAGTAATTACAGAGGTTAATTTATGGATTCTGTCATTGACCTACAATGCAGCAATTCCAATTTGGTATTGAAACACGCAATGAGGGAAACACGCGTCAAAACCCCCCAAAAAACTTCAACCACAAAGCCACAATGTTGAATAAAAGAAAAGAAACGAAATGACTGATAATAAATATAAGACCTTAATGTCACAGAGCGTCTAACAAAGACTTGTGGAAATTGGATTAAAATTCATATAAAGACGCGATTAATTTCCAGCGTCCAAATGTTTTTTGTTTTCCGAGTTTCCACCGACGTTTTATTTATTGTTTTGTCTTCAAAACTCAACTTCAATCAGAAGGTCAGTCACACTCCAAACATTCAACTGACAAATATGCGCCAAACTCAAAACGCGTGTTGAGGGGGGAGGAACATATATGTGACATATGAACATATTTACATACTAACAGTAAATGTTTCAAATACATTAATACATTATATGTTTTTTTGATCGACACAAAGTGCAAATCCACAGCACAGAGTTAATGATTAGAAATTATTTAAGAAATGATTTTCACCTTTGTGACTCGTTACTCAGTAATCCAGATTAGTAATCCAATCTCTCAGGTCACTCTAACAGGTCACTTTATTAGGTACACCAGTTCAACTGCTTGTAAATGTAAACATCTAACCAGCCAATCACAAGCTGCTGATTTTTTACAGGTTATACTGGCCCTTGAACCAAGTGATTTTGAGCCAGGAGAAACCTTTAGGTCATAAGAGTGGAGATATTTGGTGATGAGTTATGAGTTATGTTATGAGTTGATTTGGACCTTCATGGTCATTTCCACAGGTAAAAACGATTGGATGTTGTATATTTTTGCCAACTTTTACCCTCATGAATGACACCAAGTGATTTTGTGGCAGAGACATGACAGACAGGAGCTGCAATCACCTTTTTTGGCAAGTGGAATGGACTTATTATAGGTTGTACTGGCCCTTTAAGGGGATTCCAACAGGTAAAATGACCTATGTGAGGTATAATCTGCCAAATTTTACCCTCATGGATGAAACCAAGTGATTTTGAGGCATGAAAAACCTTTAGGTCACAAGGTCAGAGCTACTTGTTGCCAAGTGGAAAGGTGCATTTCATGGGTTGTACTGGCCCTTTAAGTGTATTCTAGTAGAAGTTAAAAAAAAGACTGAGTGAGGAATAATCTGCCAACTATTCCATCTAGGTTTGTCGGTGTGAGGTTTCAGGAGATTCCGGGACATCGTGCAGCGGCGTATCAGTCCATTGTTGTCTTCAGTCCTTCCACAAAGACGCTATGATTTAATGGTTCCTAAAACTGCTCTAATCCCGCAGCAAATGGTGGGGAGCTCAGTCGTGTTTAATCTTTAATGTAAAGCTGGCGGCACAATGCAGAGATGTGACCACATGTGACCACATGTTGGCCTTTCTGTTTATTTGGTGTGCAAGTTCAAACCACCCAAAGTGTGTTTGGATGATGGGCACGAGCAGGTTTTTAACCGTTCACAATAGTTCACAATAATAACTGTCCTTTGACTCAAGTGGGCCGGACCAGTTAAATAAACAGGGACTCCAAATGTGACCCTTTGTTTTTACATTTAATGAAATATCTTTTTACAAAACATATTATGAACAACCTGATTAGATTCCGTACATTTGACACCATCGTTCAAAAGTGGGAAGAACGTCACAATCTTCTTATCTGTTGTGAATAAATGTTGTTTTCCTGTAATTATCGTAAAGAATCTTCTGAAAGCTCACCTATTTTCATGGATTGTTATTCACAGATTTTGTCTTTCTCAGGCTACATGAACCTACATGTGTTTGTGTGTTTGTGCGTGACGCAGTGCATCATGTGTTCACTCTCGCAGAGTCAAACGAATGCAGTGAGAGGCTGAAATAATTGATCTGACTCACTGTGATCACAGCAGACACCACGCTGCTTTCTTTCTTTGTTTTATCGTTTCTTCGCCGTCATTGTGCAGAGACTTGGTTTTATGGTTGAGGTTGGAATTGGTTTAGGTTTAAAGTGTGAGGGTTCTGTGTTCTGTGTTGGCTCTGGAATACATTATGTCTTTAAAATGTGTGTGTTGTCCTTGCATCGGGACCATAAACACTGGCCTTTTTGGGACTAGTAGTCCTCATGGAGACCAAAAGCTGGTCCTAATGAGGCAGAAACATAGGTTAGTTTAAGGTTAAGGCATTCACTGGCTCTGGTTAAAGTGAGGGATAAGGCTTTGTTTATGCTGTCCAAATGAACGGAAGTCAATGCAGTGTCCTAAGACAATTGACATGTGTGAGACACTGGCAACAATTATCCAGTCGTAGCTCATAAACCAGCTGCAGTAATGTTTAACATAGTGTACAAGTAGCTACAGTATTAGTGTACAGTGAAGTGTGTTATTGTAATATTATGGAAAATAATTTATTAACCCCCTACTACTGTGTCCCCGCCAATTGACATTGATTCTGTGTTTGTTTTTGTCTGAACTCTGCTTTCCATTTAACTCAAACAAATAGCTTTGATTTCAATTTGACAGCGTTCTACATCATTAGGATGAAATGCTCTTGTGCCAGAAAGTGTGTATCCACTAACAGACATAGCTGCCAGAGAGTCATTTATTCTTCTTTTTTCTTAGTTAATGTTCTCATGCACTTGATCACCGCCCCAATTTAAATGTGACAGAGCGTCAGGACGCTGATTTTGACAGGTCTAGTCGCCAGAGATCAGTGTGACACTTTCCCCACACATTCTGCCTGCTGTCTTTTCTATCACAGACAAGGACTTCATCCTCTGACACAGTTTAGTGGGAACTTTTATTCTGTAGTTTCCCGCCATGAAGGTCAGCTTCACACCTGGAGTGACTTTAAAAGATCTTGACAAGTAATGAGTAAAGTACTGTAGGTCTACACACGGTGGACCTTTAGGGTTCTTTGAAGGTTGAGTGTGTCACATTTAGGAGGTTTTTGTTTTGTTGAATTTAAACACTGCTGCGGTGACTCTTCAAGGGAGAAGCTGCACAAGACTTATACGTATTTGTGTATAAAAGAGTATTAAAAAAGAGCTTTAAAATGAAGCAAACCTTTACTCTGGAGAAGCATCTTGTCGTATAGACGCTTTGTGATGTTGTTGTTGAACATGTACTTCTATGTTCTGACCCTGTTCCAATTACACACAAGTCAATGTATCACTCACTTTATCCCATCACCAAATATTTACATATCTATAGTGTTAAATCTCAACCATTTCCTGCTGGTCTTTGTCCTTATATTTCTTTAAAATGTGTATTTTCTATATTCTTTTAAACTGATTTATGTCTTTACTCTGTCATTATAATTCCATGTTTTTTTTAATAAGCATGTATTTGATATTTTAAAAATACTGCTGTGCAGAGACAGACCATCAGTAACCCATAGTTACTGAAATTAAGCAATTTTATGTAAATGGTTTGGTAAATGGTTTGTATTTATATTGCGCTTTTCTAGTCTTGATCACCACTCAAAGCTGCTTTACACTACAGTTTTGCCATTCACCCATTCACCCATTCAGTCACACTTTCATCTACAGTATGTGCAGCACATTTTCCATCACTCACCTTTCATAACCCACAACTGTGGTATTATTTGTCATCATCATTATTTAAAAAAAGACAATTGACTAAATATATGGGCCAAAAGGTGGCATCAGCCGTATAGAATAACCCATATTGTCTAACTGCTACTCTTCCTGTGTGGTTATTTACAGCAGACATTACGAGTCAAGAAGTTATAAAATGACTTAGTTCAGTGTTTTACACACTGTAAAAATATCCCAAACGTTTCGGTTTGCTTCTGCAGACGCAGGAGACAAAATGATGGGTTGTGTGTGTGTGTGTGTGTGTGTGTGGGTCCACACAGTACAGTGAATGTCACCACTGTGTGTTATTGTTCTCCACGATGGTCACAGCAGACGGTGTCTGGACTCTCGTCTGGGCCGCAGAGGAGTCGGCCAGTGACGCGTGGCTGTGCAGATGCAGCGGAGAGGCGGCTGCACAGAGCCACGATTGTCCACCCGTTCTGAATAGAGAAAGGAATAGGAAGAGAGACAGACAGACAGACAGACTGACAGACCGACAGACAGACACAGTCACTGCTTTGTGCTTTCAGTTGAAATGCGTGTTGCACAGAAATAACGACAAGATGATGCTCTTGACCTCCAGCGAGAGCATCATCTTCAGAGGAGGAAGCTTTAGTGTGACTCAGTGACGGTGACGGTCAGGAAGAGGAGGGAGACGAAGCAGCGTGTGTCAGCCTCTGATTATCTAATCAGTTGATTAGATAATCAAACCAAGAGCAATTAAGTATTAGTTTGTCCTTAATTACTCTCGTAATTGAATTGACTCGTTTTATTAGTTTATAGCAGAGTGAAGTGTGTGTGTGTGTGTGTGTGTGTGTGTGTGTGTGTAAGAAGAAAAGGATGGTGTAAGTTTCCAAACACACATACACACACACACACACACACAGAGAAGCATGTATCATGTATCTGATGTGAAAACAGGAACATCTGCAGAAGTGGTTGTTTCTTTAAAGCACAAATGTAGCTGTAAAGTAAAGTAACCTGGAATCTAAAACTAAGTCATCCATTAAAAAAAAACATTATTCTATTAATTCTATAATAGGAAATTGGCATAAAACTGAAGGAAACTATAATAAATGATTCAATTATTTACGAGCTACATACCTTGTTACCTTTATAACATAATTATTGAAATTCTTCAAATGCAGTAAGTTACACGGCATGTAGGACAGATAATCAGTAAAATAATAAAAATAAACTCTGTACGTGTTAAGTGTATTTGCTTACACTTAACCACACATTTGAATGCCTGTCACTTGTTGTGAGCTCATTGTCTGTTTTATTCATTAACTCTTGATGTGAAACATTAACAGATAAATGCAGTGGTGTAAAAAGTTAAAAAAGACTCAATGGCAGAAAAGTCACAAAGATAATGAGCTGAATTGTAAAGATTTCTGTCTTCAGTTTTATATTAATGTTGTCTTTTCTTATGTCTGTAACGTGCCTCTCTCTCTTTAAAAAAAGAGGCTTTTAATCTTCATGAGACGTTTTCCTGGTAACTATTTCAGGGACAGGTGTTTAGAAGTGACACACAAGCAACAAACTGTGTGTGCAAGGAGATAAGGTCCACATGTGAATATTCTTTTGAAAACAATATTGAAAAAAAAGAAAAGAGATTAAAGTCAGAATTCACAATTTATTTTCTCAGAATTGTGACTTTTTTTTCCTCAATGACAGAATTCTGCGATTAAAGCAAAATGTCTGTGCGGGGAAAAAAAACAGAGACCAACTTTAATCTGACTTTTTCTCAGAATTCTAAATGTTTTTTTTTAATCTCAGTCAGAATTCTGAGAAATAAATCAGCTTAAAGAAATTGTAAATTCCAAATTATTTTTTATAATTCTGGCTTATTTATTCTTTTTTTTTTTTTTTAATAATTTTGTTTCCAAAAGAAATGTTTACATATGACGCTAATCTTCTTTGGTACATTACTGCCATTACTGTAACACATTATTATTATTTCTGAATCGATAAACCAGACATTTTTTAAAGAAATAAGTTTGATTAATTGATCCCATGCGTGTGTTATTCAAGCATACGACATGTTTGCGAAAGCGCACTTTGCATTGCTGTAAGTACGCGATGGTTTCTGAAAGCTGAGACGTTTTCAATTTTATGGCCTGTGTTTGGACATTGAGACAAAAACTCAAACCAGTGTTATTTTATGTATGTGCGCAAAATCTGGTGTTTCTGTAAAACCTTTTGTTCACCTCTTCATTTTAAATTGTTGATACACTATTTTAACATGCAGTAAATTGTAAATAACTGCCAAATATTGAAAGGTATTCTGGAAAAATGGGCAAAAGCACTTACTCACAGGACATTTTCTGGCCTTTTAATACTTAAAATAATTTATTAATAACTCAAACGAAATCTCCCATCACAAATGTGTGAGTCCTGACTCAGTGACTGAAAGATATTTATAATATCGTCTATGAACCCTAAACAAATACAATTGTGATTCCCACAGGTGGACAGTATCAGCTCCATTCCACCACTTTTCTGCCTCAAGACAACTTTATTTTTCTTTTCCTTCTGGTTGAAGGTGATTTATTTGCTTATTTTTCACCACCGGTTCTGAGGGAAGAGGGGGAATGTGGGATGGAGGACAGGATTGAGAGAGAGAGGGTCAGGGGGAGGTGGAGAGAAAGATGTGGGCCTAACAACAGTCCCAAGTGCTTTTGTGCTAAGGAGGATTAGGCAGCCATATCTACCAGCGATTCTATAAGACGGGGTTAACCTCTGGCTGAACCTGAGTGGACATGTGCTGCAGCGATGGACGACCACAGCAGGTTCATGTGGGCGGAGTGTGCTGACTGTGTTCAGGTGAAATGTGGTGGTGCACGTGGAGGTGGCACAGGTTTCAGGTGTGACGAACGACCAGCTGCTATTAGAGAGAGGAGGAATGTGGCAATATTATTTTTATAATAATATAACAATATAATATTTGAAGTTAAAAATATGAGCTGGAAAAGGACTTTGGACATGCCTGCTATAGGCAATCTGATTTTCTTTCATTTTTACCAACTGTATCAACACACATGACCAAAAAGTAGTCACAGTTTGTGAAATTTGGGAATACGTCACAGTTCGAAAGTTAAGCTTGGTTCGTTTTTTATGAACAAAAATAAAATTTAAAAAAGGCTCTATTTTGTGACAACACATAAGAAGACAAAAGAATTGCTTAAGCTATGACCCATAAACACACACAACCAAAATGTCCAGATCAAAAGTTGTGTATTATTCCCGCTGCAATTTACCACGGGTGCACCTGCGGCACTGATCTTTGCCGTGTAAGCACAGCAATGATCAAATGTCATGTATCGCAGCATTAGTATTTACGACTTGTTTCCATAGCCAAAGCTAGACAGGCCTTTAGGATGTTTATGTGGCTCTTTTTCAAAGTTACAAAGTGTTTTACAAGATGGAAAATGAATAATTAAAAAAAGAAATAGTCAAAATAAGTAACAAACCAGTATAGAAAACAAAAGAAGTCTGATGTTACTACTACTACCAATAGTAATAATTTAATAAGGACTTCACAGTAAAAATGGTATGTAACACGTCTCCCAAAGGTTTTAAAAAACAGTATGAACACTAATAGGTTACTAATAATGTTTTTTTATAAACTAAATTTAAGCACAGACAGCATTTTATTCCCACTTCAACAGTGCTTGTAATTTTTCCCTTAATTGTTCCAGTGTGTAACTTTAAGGCAGTATAGGAACGTATATTGGCGTTGGTTTAGGTTTAGTTTGCATGGTGTCAGAAAAAGCTATACGTATGTACTTTAGGCAAAGGCTAAGCTACAGTGCTAATAAAAAAACAACCAGCGTATGTGTTTCCCTTTTTGAAATGGACACAACAACATCATTTTTGGCACGTGAAGGCCACCGTAGCTCCCTGACGCCCATGGGAAAGGGAGGAGTCCTGCGTTTGTTACAGTCTCACCATTAGATGTCACTAATTCTTACACACCGGATCTTTACAAAAATGAGTCTTTCTTTTATTAACGTGATCTTAATATTTTCAGTGTTTGCTCTTTAAAACAAACAGACATATGCATCCATTTTGTTACATTCATGTCAAACCATCACGCACCGTTGACTGATTAGTTTCTTTAATAGCAGGCACTGTTGAGTATCCGCTGGTCTGCTACGCACAGTTTAATGGCCGCTGGTCCACCTTATGTGCCGCAGCAGCTCGTCACATGCCGAGGATCAGGGGGGTCTGACCGGGGTCACTGTGGGATCAATGAGTGGCTGGAGAGCTCATTGAAAGTGTGAAAGACAGTCATTACAGCTCAATCTCATTTCACCTCTGTGCCTACAACATAGCCCTATTTGTTCATGTAACGAATAAAAAGGGCAAAAAAAACCCAGAAACGAATAAAAAAGGCAAGTGCATGATTTAAAAACCTATTTAGTCAACGTTGATGAAACGCATTCTTAAAATAATAAGCAGTAACTTGCATGAAAGCACTGGAGTGTGTGCAAGTATAAGACATTTCATGGTATGAACTCAAAGTCTATAAACTGAAACTTTTTATTTTAAGTGACATAAGCATTGTCCAGTTTTAAAGCACATTACACTTTTTTAACTCCATTGGCAGATTCTTTTGTCTTTACAAAAAGAAGAAGAAGAACATTTAAATAAATGTAAGATTATCCTGTTAATTTGTAGTAGGGCGTGTCTCTGCTTAAATATGAGGGACATGAAAACCATGTTGATTATCTGAGGGTTTCATATGATCACTGCTTGTAACTAACGTCCAACAGACAAGGAACAGGGTTAAAAATCAGTGTCCTTCTGAATGACTTTCACCATTTCACTTGGTATCATCACTGTTGTTCCATCCAGACAGGAGAGTGTGATCTCTTCCATGTTTATGTTGATCCCCTTCGTTATCGTGGCTCAGCTCACTTCCGATTTAAGGCGTCATGGAAGACGAAAGCAGGGAAATAACGTGATTAAAAGCAAAAATACAAAACAACTTCAGAGGGAACTTATTTTCTCCTGACACACAGGGCGATGTATAGATGGCACATATGGATGCCCAGTTGCTCTGGTCTTGATCTGGCTTAACCTTTCTGCCTCTAGCCCAGTTTTGCTGTCACTCACGTTTGCAGCTGTGTTTGGTTGACTGTGATTGGTTGACCTCTGCCCGACTGGCCTGTGCATTCACGCAGGACGGCCTTATCATCTCTGCCTGACCTTGAATTCATCCCGCCCCGCCGACGTTCACCCTCCATCCTTTCATTTATTTTTTTTCCCCCATCCCCGCATCTTTTATTGCGGCACCTGATTTGTATTACCGGCTTTTGCGTCAGGTCTTAAGATTAAAATAAATCAATCAATTGCAATAGAACCCAGGGAGTTAAGATAAAAATGATATTAATTCATCATATATAATATATACGGTATAGTCCTGATTTGTTCTTGTAAATATGTACAAAACAACAATAATAATAATGTGTGTAAGTATAAATAAGTCATTTAAAATAAATGAAATAATATTTCAATCAATAATAATTGATTGTGGAGATTATTAAAGTCACAGAAAGCCCATGATCATGGTATTAGAGGATCGTGTGTATGTACTGTAACTTACTGGAGCTTCACGTCATTAAAAAACAAGTAAAAAAAACAAAACTGTAATAAAATGACATCATATTTCATTTAGTGTCAATTCCACATACTGTCTTGCTGTCATAAATATTGACTGATCTTCACCCGCAGCTGAAAATAGTCCGGAATAAATACAACATGCACCTGAGGATCCATTTGATAACTTAAGTGCCTCTTACGTTTCTTTAATGTCTCCTGAAACGAGTAAATGCGTCCTTTAAATCCATTCTTTTGAATGTTACAGTTTTTATGACTTAAGTCTTTTTAATGGGATTTGTTGATGGACAATAAGCGACTGTGTCAGTGGGGATTTGCCTGTGATACTTGGATATTTCCTGTATGTTGCTCTGCTCTGGTCGTCACTTTCACCTTCTACACCTCGGCGCTCATCATGTCCTCGCCCCCCCCCGGAAGGCCACAGTTCAGTGGGTGGGGGGGGGGCTTTCAGAGGTCGGGGCAAAAGCAGGTCACTGCAGATCTAGATCTCCTCTGGTAATCTCTGCCCCAGCTCTGAACCCTGGATCCCATTAAAAAGGATTTACATCCAATAGTGTAGATGTACCAAAGGCAGGTTTGCCTTCTTCTCCTCTCATCATTTCTCCTTTCTAATAAAATCCCTCTAAAACAACAGCAAGGATTTTTTCTACCCTGTCTTTTTTTTTTTACCTCAGTATTGGATAGGCGGACTATGATGTGGACAGAAAACAGAGCCACGCCCAGACATGGAGACGGATTGGTTGAGAGATGTGAAAGCCTTTTATGGGATGTGGGTGTTAGAGAGGGAGTGGCTGCTGCTGCTGCTGCGCTGTGTGAGCTAACAGGGAGGGAATATGCAGGGACACAAAATGCTTCCTGCTGCTGTCTGCTGCCTGCCCCACCCTCCTGTTGCTCCTCCCTCTGTGCCTCTTTCAGGTCTTTGCAGTAAGACGTGCTGGCGTCAGAATTCCTCTCTGAGCTGTGAGATCCTCTCCGATCCCATTATTTATGTCGCGGTCAGTGGCCCAAACTATGTTCTCAATTGCTCCAGCTGCCTGTTACTGTAGCTAACACCAGTCGGCCTGATCAACAGCTGATGCCCATACAGGGCCGGCCACTCGTCATACTGACTGATGTGTTTCAGAATAGAAAGGCAGCACCACAGGGACTTTCATTTACAATCTCGATCCACCACCACAGTCTTTTCCTGACCATTTATTCATCTCACTTTATCAAAACCTGAGGTTTTTTTTTTTTTTGCCATTACTGTGATAATTCCCTCAACTCAAGAGACGGCTGCTAACAGTTTAGGGATATGACTGAAAACACAAAGAAGCACGCACGAAAAGTTTCAGAAATGAATTAAATCAGCAGTTTAGCAGAATACAGCTTAAATATAATATTCTATGTCATTTCACTTCATGGAGACCAAGCAGAGGAAGAATAATAACATCAACAATAAAAAACACCAAAGGTTTCACAGCTTTAACTGAAAATGAAGAGTCAACTCTTGGGGGGGCCGTGTGGGATTGGTTGAGTATTCATCCTGTTGAAAAGCCCCTGTGGACAACTCGCCAACAAATCCCTTAACTTGAGACAAATACCTTATTAGATTTCTTGTATTGCTGCGTGTGGCTGGAGAGTAGGACCATTGGCTTCAGTTATCTGATTACAAATGAAGATACAGAAAGAAAGAGAGAAGATGACCTTAGGACACTTCCACGAGTGCAAAAATGGCATTTTTCATAATTATTGTATTTGTTTACCTGACGCACACAGAGACATGGTTGTTTCTGCCTGATGTGACCTCGTCTGTTCCATTTAAGTCTTTGTTTTGGTTTATCTGACTAAGTCTGGCCTAACATTCAGAGAAAGCTGAGTTCAAACTACAGAGACTCACTGTGACTCCTCCAAGTGCAGATGTTTAAGGTCCAAAAACTTTTGTGAAACTGAATCCTCCAACTTTCCGACGTAA
Source organism: Solea senegalensis (assembly GCF_019176455.1). Classification (NCBI taxonomy): domain Eukaryota; kingdom Metazoa; phylum Chordata; class Actinopteri; order Pleuronectiformes; family Soleidae; genus Solea; species Solea senegalensis. The sequence goes on along the minus strand of NC_058023.1, from coordinate 10,233,913 downwards.
TGAGCCGAGATGAGGTCGTGTGAGCGATTCAATCGCGGCTAATATGTCGCGTGTTCACTTCCCATGTGACCGCTCTCTGAGTGTGAGCGTGTTCACGTACCTCTTTTAATTCAAGGAAAAACCTTTACAAATGAAAGTGCTGACAAAATCAAATATCAAAACACTTAACGTATCAGTCAAAATGGGTCAAAGGTCACAAACGTTCTCCTGAATTAGCGCATTGGTTATTCAGTAACCAATGCGATTTAAAATGTAGTGAAGTACAGTGCTTCCAAAAAACTGTAAATTTACACATTTACACAAGCACAAGTACACAAATAACCTACTCAATTACAGTAACGCGAGTAAATGTAATTCATTGCTTTCCACCTCTGGTCTTCACTGAGTACTTCTGCAGTTTTCTGCCTCGGGGTAGATGGGGATTATACGTTATTGTACGTATCACTCCAGTAAAAGCTGCAAATGCACGATTGACATTCAAACCATGGCTCAGAACAAGATGAAGAAGATCAGACGTGGAGCTCTGACAGAGCCACATACACACGGAGTGTATGAGCTCACTGCGACTTGGTCAGGGCCACATCAATTTTTGATGTGTGTGATTCCAATCAGCGGTTTCTCTCCGTGCGGCGATCTCCTGTGACCCCACCGTGCCCTCCAATCAACATCTCACCCAGCCCCAACTTTTGCACACGCTATGCATTAAAGCTACGCTGAGCCACATCAATTAAACATGGCCGACAAGGACAGGCAGAGTTCAGCAGGCTCCGCTCCGCCTGCTGCCGCTGGCGTGATGTGACGGCTCGTGCGGTGGAACTCTGAAGTTTTGCCCGCGTGAGAGAGGACGGCGTTTCTTCCTGAGTGAAATCTAGACCAACAGCTTGACTTGAGAGGCATTATCTTGCCATCTTAATGAAACTTGTGAGTAATTGAACTAATGTTCCCTCACTAACACCATTACCTACTCCCACATGTGCATCTATTGCCTGTTGGAGGTGGGGAGTGAGTGAGAGATGGAGTGCACTTGATCAAATGTGCAGAGAAAAAAAAACAACAGAGTTGATCCAATGGCTGGTGCCAGGGGATTACAGCATCTCCACTTGTTCTGCACACGTACGCACGGCTAATGGTTAATGGAGAAGGTGCTGCGTGCTAGTCTCATCGCTCGCAAACATCAGCGCACACAACATGCAACGTGGTAGAAGTGCAGAGGTCATAAAGAAGGCAATCGTGTGTTAAGTTTGTATGAAAACCTTCAACTTCTGCCCGGGTGAACGGTCAGGACATGAATTTCTGATCACTATTAAGGCTGCATGTTGAAACGGCAGTGATCCACACACCTTACAGTGGTGAAACGAGGAAAATCACAGTTACAGTTTTCTCTTTTTCAGTCTATTTCTTATAGATGAATGGTCAGGATATGAATTCATATACATATACAATTGTAACACGTGACTCTTACATTCAAACTATTGTGTTTTATGTCAAGACAGACAACAGCAACAAAACAAAGACAAGTAAGTGTCCATGAAAAGTCACAGACGTGAATTTTAACTACTTTAAAAGTCCGGTCATTCAGCAGTTTGATGGATAAATGCTTCTTGTCCCCAACGACCCCTGCTCTGCTGCTGCATACACACAAACACTCCCTCAGTCAGGTCAGATAGTATTGCTTGTCAGGCAACAAAGTTACACACTACAGCTTTTAGTTTATTTTGAAAAACAAAACAAAACGTTTTTTATTTAATTTGAACAAAAGCAGTTTGCAAAATAGAAAACAGTTGGAATATGGATTAAAAAAAAGAGAAATGTTGGAAGATATAATGCAACATTTTGGCATTAACGATAAATTGAACACTCAAATCTCGATTTCATTTTGGTTTTTATTTTGGTCTCCTTTTAAAATGACATTTTCTTCTTGGGCCAACCCAATATTAAAGGGAGTGAAATACTCTTAGTGCTATTAATTAAGCATCAACAACAGCAAACATGAGCCACAAAAGGACTACACATAGATACCTGGTGAGGTTTGACACCTGATCTGAACAGTCAGTGAATGAATGGTTGTATGACGAGCATACACTGTTTGCACATCCCACAACTGACAGCTGTGTGTTTGCAACGTGAATAATGTGAATGTGTCTTCCTGTTTGTGTTGTCGCAGGTCAAGGTGTGGTTCCAAAACCGCCGCACCAAACAGAAGAAGGACACCACCAAAGATTCGGACAAACGCTCTTCCTCCACGTCCGAGTCTTTGGCCACCTGCAACATCCTGCGCCTTCTGGAGCAGGGCCGCCTCCTTGCGGGCCCCGTCCCGCCTCCCAACGCCCTCTTGGGGCCCCCGCCTCACCCTGCCAACGGCTCCTTGCTGAGCAGCCCCGGCGGAGGCTCCTCCTCCTCTCCTGGAATCAGCAGCAGCACTCCTCCCAGCTCTCTACCAGGGGGGGCGTTCGGTTTGTCGCTGCCGTCGCTCGGCGGCACCCCGCCTTCACCGCGGCTGGGCGTCCCACCACCACACTCCCTCTGCTTCTCCATGCCCCTGCTAGGGGGCGCTCATCATGAACTCACATCCGCGTACGGCTGCGGGTCCTCGGCGTTTGAGCCGTACATGCGGCTGGACAGGAAAGAGGCCGATCATGGTGGAAAGAAGACGGTTTCTTAAAGAGAAGCGTCCCTGTTTGGGGGACAATGAGGGTGACGGAGACTCGTCTTTGTGAGCCACGGTTTCTCCTCCCGCTGCCTGGTTGACACACAAGTGGCTGCAAACGGGGGGAAGAAATCAGCCCAGATGAGACCAGGTTTCTCTCCTGCGTCACCATTTTGTGCCACAGTGCTGACACAAAATGGTGAAAAGGACTTGATGTGAAGGAGACTCTCCCCCATAAAAAAAAACACACAAAAGAAAAAAAGAAACTAGTGAATTTTTGCATAAATGCCGTGTGTGTATGTTGCGTGAACCCTTACGGACGGACGTTTTTATCGCCACTGTCTTTGCAGTGGTTTTCCAGTGACTCTTCTTTTTATTTGTTTGTCCAGTGAGTTTATGTACGTGTGTGTGTGTGTGTGTTTTTTTTCTCTCTACACAGGCCTTCATTTACTGTTCAGGAAAAAAAGAAAATACTTGACACGAATAGTTCAGACTGAATCGGCATTTACAAAGAGAGCAGTTTGTACACATTTCTGTTCCAGTGGCCACATTTGATTTTAGTTGGTGTGCTATCACAAAACACAAGAAACGCTGAAAAAAACAAAAACAAGAACAAAAAAAAAAAAAATAATCGTAGCATTTTGATATCAGTCTGTTTGGTGTCCAGCGGTAGTTTTCGTAAATTCTTTATTTGGTTGTGTTTGTTTTTGTGGTAGGATCTGGACTGACGGTGCAAATCATTATCATATCTAGATCCGATAGTTTCAAAATAAAAGAACATGGTGAGCAGGAAGAATAACGGTATGAGGACGCTGATTAGACTCTGCCAAAGCTTGTATGGATAAAGCCTCCAAAGGTTCAGTGGAGCCAGTCAAGGTCAGGGTGAGACGAATGACCTTTGAACGCAGATTCCTCTATGGTTCACAGATATTTCTCTTTAACAAAGTTCACCCACGGTTCCACAGGACTGTGGAAAATATAAAAAAAGTCACTTCATGAATTGACTGGTCGATCGACAGCATTCATTCAGTCATTTTAGCCATATTTTAAAGCAAAAACATCCAATTTTCTCTGACTCCATGTTCTCAAATGTGCCGAAACGCTGTCGTGTCTCTGTCGTATATATTTGACCTGGTTACAACAATGGAAACAGCTCTAGTTTAATGTCAGTTTACATCTACAATGAGACTAAATCTCGTCGTCTTTCACACTGGATATTGCAGTAAGCTGCAAAATCATGCAAAGGATTTTTGTAATGGCTTTGTATTTTTCTTTAAATTGATGTCTCGGTGTTTGCTCCATGTTTCCTGTTTCCCTGTGACTTTTGCCTCGGCCTCCTGTCAGTCAGTCTTTACCTTGGACCATCTTTAGCAATGAAAGCACTTTATGTTTGTAGGTTTTTGATACATCCTCTGGTATCTCCCCTTCTCCGTGTTTGCACCTCTGATCCATGGGAAAAACTGAAAACCTTCACAGTTTACAAAGTCACCCATAGTGACTGAGTTGGTTTATTGAGAAAAAAAATCAGTGTTTTTCCAGTAAAGTAAAGTTTTTTCATCATTAATTGATGGATTTGACCCTAAATTGACCTCAGGCTCAATGCAGGGCAGGGTGAATGAAGCTGTTTTTTTTTGTTTTTTTTTCATATAGAACTCCATACGTTCCAAAGAAAATCCAAACTCACCTCCAATAACCTTCAGTTTGCCCTTCAGTGTCAGAGGATCCGTATCCCGTCATGCTGCGCCTCATTTTCCTATTTATGTCCTCGCTTCTGTCGCTTTTTGTCTCATTGTGAGGTTGAACGCGTTCCTTTTTCCCTTGATCCCTGTTTCTCGCTGACGGTGACTTGACATCGGTGAAGAGGAGAGGGGGGGAAAAGAAGGAAAGGGGACACTCCCATGACATCATTTGAAAAAAAAACAAAAAAACCGCGGCACTTACAAGCAAAGGCCCGACCGCATCTAAAACAGCTGAGCATGTTTCCATTTGCAACAACATTTCCCGTGAAGTGCACAGAAAGGCTGTGACCCTGGCGTCTGTCGCCTCACCGGGGCCTTTTTGCGCCCGTGTAGCAGCGCCGCCTCATAGATGGTGATTTGTTGTTGTTGTTGTTGTTGTGTTCAGAGCTCAGTCGCAGTGCTGCGAAGGAAACCCTGTTATCTGCTCATGGCTCTTTGCTGCGGTGCACCTGGGCTGTTGTTGAACGCTGTATTATTTTCTATAAGCACCATCCATAATTCACAAGTGGTGATATCAAATATTGAGCAGAGAGATGAAGCTGAGAGGTCAGGACGCTTGCTTCTCATGTACAGCTGATGTACCCTTTTCACAAACCCCCCACCCTCCCCCTTTACTCTTCTTTACAACAGGCTTCTTTCACTCCTCCCTGAATTGCTTTCCTGCTGTGGCCTCAGCAAAATGATCTCTTCTCCTGATTTTTATATTTAATGAAATATTCAAATTGTTTTAGTGTTGATTTCAAGTTCATGGATATTTTAGCTTTGAATGAACAAAAAAAAAAAGACGAAGCAAATATCCAGTTTTTGTGGTTCAGTGGTTGCAAAAAAAAAAAAATCAAAAAATAATCCTACTTTTCTTTCATTCCCTCACGTTTCAGCACTCGCTCCATATCCTGTCACTTTATGGTTTTAATCTAATGTACATCTGTAGTTACTACCTTAAAAGCAGCTGCGGTTCGATCGGTTCAGCCGGATGGAAACAGTCACCGAGTGGAACTTTGTAAAGCCTTGCATCAGTTAAACACAAGCCTTCTGGTTTTTTATTTTATTTATTTTTTTGTTTCCTGCTTTTCTTTCACTTCTTCTTATAGCGGAGGCTTGGCTTTTTGTTGTCGTGTGCAATCTGTGACATCTTGCACTTGTTCAGGTGACACCACCGTCTCAGAGATATCTCGGGATGAAGTCCTGTGAGATTGTGTGAAATGTTCCTTTTATTTAAAAAAAAAGAAAGAAAGAAAGAAGCAAAAACAGATTCTTCTAGGTTTATTTTTTTTCTCTTAATGCACAGCCAAGGTCCTTCATGGGCCATAACTACTTTTGGTTTTTTTGTTTGTTTGTTTGTTTTTTTTTCACCAGCTACTACTTACGATGACCAAGCTCTACTGTATGTACATAGATATAACTTTATATATAAATATATATATAAATGGGTCTTTGCACAAGTGATCTCCATGTCCGCTCCGTGTGAATTTAACAGGTAAAACAAAATGCGAAAGACAGTTCGGAAAAGAAACAACAACTTTATATGCTTTACAGTTCTTCGTCTCATTAACATTTTGCACTTATTTAAAGAGGCTTACTTCTGTTTCTGGGCTGACGGAGCTGTTTTCACTCTCGGCCGAGATACTGTACAATATGTATATGTATTTTTATTCATATGCATATAAATATGTCTATGTAATTTGCCTCCTGTCTTCTGTTTTCTCCCCTCACCCACATCAGGCCTCAAGGCCATGTAAAAAAAAAAGAAGAAGAAAAAACACCACAACAATGACACATAAAATTTAATCAACAGCTATTCAGTGAATATATGAGATTCTCTTTGTGTCTCACTGACATCTGCATATCCAGGCTCTGTCAATTCACACTGCACAGTTTGGGGCCTTGCTCGCAGCTTTATTAAAAACCTTGACTTCTTTGTCAGCTCCATCGGTGTGGCGTAAACATCAAGGCGGTGGCCATGTCACCTCTGCAGGTCTTTTTGTGCCTTTTAAATACTTTGCACTTTGAATTTTTTGTTTTCAGGTTCACATGTTACAGACACACAGACACTGTGGCGGACATGCCCTTGGGACACAGATTGGATGAAAATGTGAGACTACGCGCCGCGGAATATTGAACGATTCAGGCTTTTCTGTTTCTATGAAATAAATCTGATACTTTAAATGAGTTTTTTTTCCCCCTCTGGTGAATTAGTGAAAGAAACTAGAGTCTGTATTGACCTGAGCAGGCACAGAAAAAGATAAATGGTTTTTAATTGTACAACTCTGAAGTCAAAAGTAAACGTTCACACCAAATAGTTCCAAAATTACAAATCTAAGCTTTCAACTGTGGTTTAAAAGTCCCTTTTCATTCAATATAAAGATCGGAAAGAGCAATATCTGCACCGGACACAACATCATTTTGTTCTTTGTCATTTAATGTGGAAACATGTTGGTTGAACTGAAGTCAAGAAAAGAGCAGGACTTTCAAGCAAACAGAACCTTTAGCAAATCCAAGTACATACGAATTCATTCGTGTTGTTTTGGTGTATTTGGCCTTTTTGAAAAGAAGACACCAGGTTAGTTCCTGGTTAGTTTTCATTTCTGGACATTACTGTGATTGTGTCGGGGCCTAAATCACACTGGATGCTTTAGCTCTGAGGTTTTTACATAAAAAGTCATTGCTGTTGTTGAAAAAACACAGATAACAAAGTTCTAATTTAAGAATAGTAATAAAAAACAAACCTTGAATCCACTTTAATAATATTTATTTTATTAAACTATTTCATAGTTTAATAACATTTTATTTCATTACAAAGCTTGCACATTTTTCTTTTAATTTTTTTGTTGCAAATACAAAGAAATGAAAAAAAACAAACAAAGCTACAAGCATAAATGCAGGACATAGACGGATATTGTGAAAACACAACATAATAAAACAGAACAAAACCAGGCAGAGTGAGCAAGGACATTAAACTGAGACAAAGAAAAACAGAACAAGGGAAATAATGCTCAAATTGGGATTTAGCTCTGTCTGTGTGCATTTCAGTTGAGAGGAGGTTTGAGTTACATGTCACACAGTAAATGTTGAAATAAACATAAATATATACATGCAGGGGTGGGATAAACACTGCAAAAACAAATCACTCTTTATTAAATGTATGGCAACATTTAAAGATACATACTGAAATTACAAACTCACAGGGAATTACGTCATACTCATAACAAATATTTATTTAAAAACCAACAACAAAAACCTGTAGAAAAGTAACAAGTAGAAAATGTAGAGAAAATAGTTTTTCAATTTATGTATACTTTTATTTATTTCGTTTTTACACTCATAAATACAAGAATGAATTATGAGAAAATCAAGTAAAGGTAGTAAGGGAAACCTGTAGAGAGAAAAAGTAAAAATAAACAACACTCAAGAATCATTCAAAAAGAATTCACTTCATGTCGAATAAATCATCAATCATCAATCTTTTTTCTTTTTTTTTCATTATTTATTTTATCATTACTAACTAAACTGTATAGTGACACATCACCATTCACATTCATCTGCACCCGGAGCCGGTAAAAAAAGTAACACACTTCTTGTTTCCCCCTCTGTGCAGACTGCAGCATGGGGCACTTCTCCTGGCCGGGACAATTGATCCACAGGGTGCCAATTACAGTGATTGGCACCTTTATTGGAGCAAAGGAAGAGGCGAGAGGGCGAGCAGAAAGGAGACCAGATGGGTGGCCTGTTTTAAAGATGGGGAGCAGAGCAGGGAGGCGACACACAGGAGCAGCAAACTGAGGTGCTAAACAGCTTCACTGAGGAGCAACAGCACTCAGATAATTGGGTTTTTATTGCTGTTTTTTAACCAATAATCTCCCATTAGCTGCCATATTATACATGCTCCACCAGTGCTTGTACTAATAATTATTGCGAAGAAGACTTCCGTTTAATTGTCACAGTGCACAGCAGCTCAACAGTACAGAAACATTGTCCAACACAATGAAATAGAACAGGCCAATAGAATAAACTAATCATTATGTACTGAAAAGAAGAAAAAAGTTCCATCGACACAGCCCTTTTAGTGTTTGTACAGTAAACTTTAATTACTTCAGTGTAAAAAGTTCATTTAAACTATATACAGTAAGTTAAATAGAGATAACTGACATCATTTGGTTTGAATTAACTACATTCATGTTGCTGTTACCAAGCAAATAAAATTCAGTGAGGTAAAATGACGTTGCATTGGCAAAAAATGATCATAGGCCATGCATATTGGCGCTATTGATGTGCATTTTGTAAACGAAAAATCAGACATACCATTGCACAATACAAATACAAAGTGCACGTAACACAGATAAGAAACAAAGCACTTGGCAGCAATATCCAGGCATACGTATGTTTAGTCCTTAATTAAAGGAACTGCCTTTAATACCTTGAAAATCAAACAATGATTTGAATCTTTTTCTCTTTGATTTGAGCTCATTAAAATCACTCATTCAGTTCACGTTTACAACCTTATTACAGTAAATGTATAATTAAATATATGCACAGTTTATTCTGATCGTAAATGGCCTCTTTAAGACTGTTGAATAACAGGGTGGTGATGTTTGTTTGTTCAAAACAAACCCTTGACCTTCCACAAGCAATATTACACAGTATGAATTGAGATGTTCCATTAATTACAATTAATATCATTGTTAATCAGTGCACAGTAGGTCGACTCTATGTACAAACACAATCACAATACAATTCAGTACAGGTTTTAAGAATAGCCTCATCATTAATCAGTGAACAATAACAACTACTTGAAAACAAAATACTATGAGAAGAGAGAGTGAGGCAGTAAACAAACAAACAAACCAAAAGAAAGAAAGAAAACATGAAATCGTCTGTTTGATTTTGCACCTGATGCTTCTCACTATCCTCCTTCCTGTTCAAAGTCTTGTGTGCCAGTGTGTGCACACAGGATCAATTCCACATCAACACTCAAACTCTGTTTGTTGTGCATCAACAAATGAGCCCCGGGCTCCATGTTGGCTCTGTTTCCCTTTAACCGCCACCGTATGTGTTTGTGTGTGTGTTTCTGGAGGCGCACCAGACCTTTAGGAATGCATCACTGTCCCGTCGCACCCACTTCTCCTCCCACGCTCTCCTGCCTCCTCCTCCTCCTCCTATAAAGCAGCTCAGCGGCCCATCAGGGGGGCCCCTCCACTAATTAGGGTCACTAATTGGGGGTCGGCTGGGGCAGAGACCCCTCCACACCTGCACAGTCATGTGACATTCAAAGAGGTGCAGAGGGTCAAGGGTTGCGGGGGGATAGAAGGGAGGGGATTAGTTTGACTGAGCAGATGAGGAGAGGAGCTCTAGCAGGAAAACGGCAGCAGCGAGATGACAGAGAGAGGGGGAAAAATGGGCTCACAGATGAGTTTTAATCCGCTATTTAGCTGCCAAAGTGAACATTAAATGTACAATTTCAATTTTACATAAAACTATATTGTGTGATTTTCACATATAATGTCAGATCTGGTGCATTTAAAGCATGCAGTTCACACAATGTTGATGAAGTCTGTTTTTCCCAGTACGGCTGTGTTTAGATCTCGTGTCACCTGGTGACATCACCGCACTGCACACAGGAAGTGATTCATCTTATGTCAACACAGACAGAGGCAACAGCAACATGTATTAAAAGGAGCATAATTTAAGAGGTGAAAGGTCCATTTTGTAAGAAGTACTGACAAATAATTGTGTTACCGCAGGTTGTAATGGTGTCAAGAAACTATGGTGGCCTTCACATGCCAGAAAGGATGCCATTGGCTTTGTAAGCTTCTGCTTCAAAACACATACACTCTGGCTGGTTTTTCCATTCGGGCTGCTGTAGATACAGTATATGGCGGCACAAAATGACAGCCTCTGAATAGCAACACTTTTACCTTAAGTACATATAAAAGGCCACAAATACCAACATTATTTTTTCTTAAAGAGAAACTTGTATGAAGATGTACATGCAAATAAACCATCCTAAACTGGACCTTGCAATATTTATAATGTACCAGCATTTTTGAGGGACCAGCATTTCTTTCACCTTCTTTTTACCCCAGCAGTAATATTAATAAATCAAAACATACCACACTGAATGCAAGTCTGCTGCCCTTTAACTTAAAAACGCACTCACAATTCACAGACAGATGGAAAGGAAGTAGATGAAGACAGCGCAAAAGACACGCCAAGAAATCAGGGCTGGGCCCCGCTGCCTGGTCAGAGGTTAATTACCTGGTGACCTTAAGGACTGGACGGCTCAGTGGTGGCCCCAAGCCTGCCTGCCTTTCTCAGCATCTCCCTGCTTCGCTCAGCTCTCGTGGACTAAGTGATGTCCGCCTGTTTTGACACGATTCACACAAGAGTCGGCTTAAACTTGCTGAAAAGACACAGCTGCATTCCTGAGAACCAAACGGACCTAAAAACTGAGGAACAGGGAGCAAGAGAGAGGGGGGAACAGCAGGTTTCAGGGATTGTTTTTTCTTTAATAACCCTATGGCAGGAAATGAGATGATGAAAGAGCTCCTGGTGCATGTGTTTGGAAGAATAAGACATAATGAATCAATGGAGTCAGTAAACTGTAAGTTGTGAAGGTGAAGCAGTGCACACATTAACAGGCCACATTTTGACATGTGACATTAGGAAGAGCACAGGTGTGAACAGGAATATAGTAAATAATAAAAAGTAAAAGTAAAACAACATAATACACACTGTCCAGTAGTATTGTTATCAGTAACACCTGTATGTTTCCTGTTAAAATGTAGATGGGGTTAGGTCATGTCAATTAACATGGTCATTTCAAGTTCTTTAATTGAAACATAGAGTAAAATAGGGATAATTTAAATGCAGTTTATTTGATTGTAGTATAGAAAATATGCTGCAAACAATTAATACAAAGGTGTATCACGAGTAAATGTAGGTGATAATAAGTTGAAAGTGATGAGTAAATTGACATAGCGTCTCTGTTCAGATTTAGGTGATACTATTTACGACAGGACAGTGAACGCAACACAGACGCGACTGAAGCCACTCACGATGGAAACCACGATGGTTGGATTATTGTACATTGTTAACTGCAGTTACAGTTGTACAATAATCAAAGAAGAAGCACTGGTGTTCCTAATGGTGAGTCCGAACGTTTATTATACCCATAAGTGCTGGAGATAAGGGTTAGGGTTCATGAGGTGTGTGACTTGTGTGTGTGTATCAGTGCGTGCATGTCTGTTTGCTACGTCAGAACTCGGAAGTCGGAACTCACCGCGAGGGAAACGTATCTCGGGCTAGCTAGCCGTCGTTAGCCGTTGTTAGCAGTACCAGTTGATAGCACGCTACATGATATTTTGCGCACACTAACATCATAGCAACGTGTCTAGGGTTAAAAATGAAAGCGGACGACTGATTTACACAAGTGCTTTTAACAGTAAAAGTAGCAGTGTTAGTATCGTGCTGGCTATTTTGGAATCCAATGTTGGGGTTTGTAAAGTTGCTCAGTGTTTCCCACTAAAATGGAATTTTGTCAGAACCATATATAAAGGCTATAGCCACCATGACAGTTACTCAGCTCGACTATACATGGTTTGGGTATCAGGCATGTTGTTTTCCATTACTATAGTACCTCCTCAATGTTGTTTTATACGCCACGCAAACAAAAACTAGTGACAAGCAAAGCAGTTTGTGTATCGAATCATTAGAATCAGTTAATTAAAAAGATTAGTTCAGTACTTCCGGCATGACCAGAACATAGACTCCATCTGACAATGAGCGAAAATACGACCGGACGGGTTGTGATTCAGCTCATGATCGCCGGCTTTGAGCAGCACTGTCACTATATACATCAGACTCCTTTGTTAAATATTGAGTTTTTAGAAATGTCACTGCTACAGTAAATGATGGAGATTAACACATGTTTTCAGGATTTTAAGTCTTTTTAACTCATCTACAGTTCGACATTAATTAATTAATTAATTAATTAATTAATTAATTGCTTCACGGTAATGCTCATGTTCAGAGTTCAGACAAAGAGTACAGTTTTGCATAATTTCTAAGAGTAAAAATGTATAGTACTTTAGCACATGTTTTCATGAGGATGGAGTTTTTTCAACTATGCTGTCTTAGTCTTTGTCTTTGACTGCACCTTTTGATTTGTTGCTGCTGTAATAAATCAACAGATCATCTGCTGATGTTTTATCAAAATATGGATTTTCCTAACCAGACTCATGCTGCATCATGTGATGAAGATCATGTGATATAATCACAAGCTCCAGAACAGCTACTGCATAGACCTTGTGCTCCAACTGTGGTCAAGAATTATCTTTAATCCTTCTTGATCGTCAAATTTAAATGCTTACATTAATATATACACAAGAATTTGTACAATATTTATAATAAAGAAAAATACAAGGTGTGAAATGACTTATTTTCCCAATATATTTATGTATCAAAACAAATTATCATTATTTTGTGTAAAATAAAATGGTGTATAAAGTCCAAAACACAAACCAGTAGGTTATAATACAATCACTTAAGAAATGTTTTCATATTGCTGCTGTGTGTATATTTTTTTCTAGGTTTATTTTGAAGGTTTGCTGATGAGATGTCATACAAAGCAAATGGTCGTGCTTTTATCGAGGATGAAAATATTTCAAAAGTGTGTGTTTAGTCCCATCTGCAAACTGGACTCAAGGCCTGTAACTCAGGCTGAACATTTGAACAAACAGCCATTTAGACCAAAGAATTACAGATGGTCCATCACAGTTGTATTATTGTGGCATTGTGACACTCACTCACGCACACACACACACACACACACACAAGTTCATGTCAACACATTATTGAGCTGTGATTCTGTTTCCAATTTTCATTTTTTTTACAGCCTTTCAGAGTGGTGGATGAATCTTCTCTCTGTGAACAAAGGCAGACAGCAAAAAGTTGAGATTACACAATTTAATCTACCTTTCTACACAATGAATTCAAGCATTGGTAGAACAGAATGAAATGCCAAAGTGTCTGTCTACCCTTTCTCACTGATGTCTATAGGTTTGCTACCTAAATCTTACCTTTCAAGACCCAGAGGCTGTCAATTTACAACTTTACTGCTGTTGCAGGATTCAAGGACGCTTCCATCCTCTTTTTGTGTGTACATGCAACTAAATGTGTGAGGAGGTCACACTTTTTCATCACCTCGTCGCCTCATGTCCACTTTTATGGGCATTTAGCCTGTATTCATATACGACAGGCTGTGGTATTATGTGGAACAAGCGTCCAGTGCATCGGGAACATTCCAGTGTTGTTTTGCATTGTGGCATGAATCAATGGGCAGAGGCGCAGATTGACTTGGCAGATTTGTCCTTGGGCATAAAGCTGCTTTTGTGAGGCAGCCATTCCTGCACTTTTCTCTGCTGATTAGGTCAATGGATTTTTAGAATTTGATCACACCTCAAGGACACAACATGGTCTCCCCGGAACATAATGCACCCGGGCCTTTTAAAGAAATAATCTTTCTGCATTAACCACACAAACAATCTTCAAAACCTCTTAACTCCTCTTGAGTTAACAGGAAACTTGATAAACTCAGCTTCCATCATAAGGCTTCTTCCACTAATGAATGCAAGGTTTTGTGCAGAAAGCATCTTACATACTTTGTTATCATCACCACATACTTGAAGTCTCACTGAACCGACGAGGCATTCAAGGCAAAGCAACAATACATATTCAGTTATGGTGAGAAATATGTTATTTAGAGCTGAACAACACAAGAGTGCACTTTTTGAAATAACAGTTAAGGTGAAGATGAGGTGGAAAATGCAGCATTTAGTCCTAAAGAGATATGAAAGAAAAGTCAGTACTTAAGATTTTCTATGAAAACATCTTTACAGACCGTCCTGTATAAATGTCAGTCATGTGTTGCCACACTGGTGTCTTAAGTATCTCATTGAAGGCTTCATATGAATGAAGTTTGCTGAGGATATTTGTGTGCTTCTTTAGTTAAATATAGATTGTGGCTTTTCTTTATTAATCATGAGGACATATTGGTTCCTTTATTTGCAGGCTAACCTATCACCTATGCCTTTCACTAAGTGTTCACTGTATCTTCATGAGCCAATATGAAACATACTCAATATCGGTCAAGATCCATAAACTCCAAATATGACGTAAACGCTCCATCTTGCACACACGCCACCGCTGTCATGTAACCAGGAAATGCTTGTCTGCCACACAGTGATCATGTCAGCAGCTGTGTGGATTTCTTATAAGATAAAAGAAAAAAAATAGCACACAGCCATGTCATGTTGGTATCTGTGTTCTTCCTTTTATGGGAGAACAGACGGTTGTAGCAGTGTGGTGTTCTTGAAATTGCAGGTTATAGGTGGTATAAAATGCATCAGCACAAATATGACACACCATGGTATCCATGCATCAGAAGTATTTTGATTCATTTTAATGAAATAATATGATTTCAGACGACATAAAATAGGGCAGGGCCTATTGTGCTGGTGTTCACCTGTCCTTCCTCTTTACTTGTTTGGAGTTTAATTAACCTTTTACTCTCAGAACACATTGTCACTTCCCCTCTTTTAATGATGGAAAACAACAGAAAATGTGCGCATTATGTAAAAACATAGAAGGAAAGATAGACTTATACATTTCCTAATATTAGTTTATACTTTTTACTCTGAAGCATTGATTGTAACCATGAAGGCTAATGGTGTCTTAATGAGAACAAAAGTGCACTTTATTGTTTTGCAAAATAAGGAAAAGGTGCCAAAATTTGATTGGTACCAATAAAGATAGGTTTCGAGAATGTTTTCCTGAATCCATTTTCCTTGTAATAATTGTGTGATTGATTGAATGTTATCATGGAGCATTTTCAGTTTTTTTTAGAGCAGCTGGTGTCACAAAAGTCCCCATGTTTCATTTTTAAATCTTCATTTCAACCCTTTGCTTGGTTCATTCCATCAGGCTCAGCGTGACCCTCTGCACCCCTGGGGTCACAGCAGGTTGCCCTCATTAGTAGCAGGAGGGCTCCACCTCAGCACAGTCCGTCACCCTAGTTGTGTCCTCCTCAATAGAGCCAAAATGACCACACATGGACCAAGGTTCCTACCCCGGTTCGTAACCTATAACCTCGGGAACTTCACCTCGTCCTTTGCCTCCATTCATACACCTCCAGCAATCCGTTTAGTCCATGAAAAGGGAAAAGACACACATACTCACAAGAGATCATTTCCTTGTCCTGCCCTTGGCTCAAAGCAGGACACACACACACATACACACATATGTCCTCCAGTGCTCACACAGCACTCTTTTCCGGGCTGTACCAAAAACAGAGGGAGTGCGGGGGGGGTTACACTATTGGGGAAGAGAAAGGGGGGGAGGAGGAGGGCTGAGGAAGAGGAGGGGATTGCTCTGCTTTTCAATGGACGTGTTAACAAAAGCCTGGGCAAACTGTCGGACCCGCAGCCTAGGGTGTTTACTGCTCTTGTATCTATAACAAACACACACACACACACACACACTAGCACCTCCACCGCCTACCAAACTCTCCCCCTTCTGCCCCGTTTCCCCCTGAACTGCCTGACTTTATTGGGAACAGCGAATTAAGGAACCATCCATCTGGGTGTGATCACCAATTACGGAGGGAAGCTGTCAGCATGCATTAGGGCCTGCAAGGAAGGCGGGCGTGTTAGGGCGGCTTTTATGAAGTGGGTGGGTGAAGGGGAGGGAGGGAAGCAAGGAGTGAGAAAGTGGCTGGATATGATTAAAAAATCTTTTACAAAATGATATGAAATAAAAAGTTCTTGGTCAGAAGTAAAACTCATGGTGACCCAACCACGATATCCATTTGTGTCAAACCCCAAACAAATTGACATTGTTTTGTGAGTCGAGGTGCATGGGTTAGCTTTTTTTTTTTCAACGCTACATAAAATGACCATGTAAGCGATATAAATATGGTAAAAACTCAATGCAGCTTCTGACCGGCCCCCTTTTTGTCGCTGCTCACTGGTACAGGCAGTGATTCCCTGCAACACTTCTCCTCCAGCCAGCTTTCTCACAACACAATAGAGCCATCATTAACTTTTTGCTCCGTTGGAATGCTGAAAGACCCGGTCGACCAAATGCCCCCTTCTCCTCCCCTCGCTCCATTACGCATCCCGCTTTTCTCTTCGCTCGCTGGTTTTCCAGGGCCCTAATTTATGAAGGCCAGGTGTGAGCATACCCACTGTAAGGGGAGGAGGGGGTGAGAAAAGGGGTGAGAGAGGGGAAGAAGGGGTGAGTGGCTCACAACGGGGTCATGCGAAACACCAAATTATTTTGCCTCTTCGCCTTTCGAGAATATATTTGGTAATAAAAGGACTTTCTGGTTGAATTCTCCACATACAGTGGACATAGTGATGATGGGCATAAGTGGATACATTTATAGTTGCAAGAGTAACTGACAATAACTGATGTTTGGCATTGTTAGCTAGGTAATTGTCGTACACCACACACAAGGAACATTGGCATTGAAATCAAATGTCTGAATAGAATTCCAGTCTTTAATTTATTTAAGTTCTGTTATGATCTAGTAGCATATTTTAAAGGAAATAGCTGATCATTTACTCAATAATCACCAAGTCAACTGTTTGCCATTTAGTGGTGAGGAACTGGCATATAACAACGCTTGTTTGCTGAAAACTACCTCCTGCACTCATCTGATAATACAAAGACTTAATAGATGGACTGGTCACATCCCTGTGTTGGTGTCTTAACATGTTTTAAAGTAAAAAAATATCTGATAATTTACTTGTATTAAATGTCCATCTGTTCTCCCACAGCAGATCATCTTAACAAATATAAAATAGTAAAATTGTGAACCAGAAAAAAATCAATAAAGTGTATAAAAAGTAAGATGAAAGATTAAATTCAGGTTAGAGTTGATTACTTGGAGCATCCTATGATACATTTGTGTGGGTTTTTGCTCCATTAGTGAACTTATTCATTGATAATTGTGTGTTTCCGTACATATTTAGGTGCTGGTTGTGTGCTGTGCTCATATATGTGCCAATGTGTTTCTCCTGAATTGGATCTGTGGGAGCTTATGTGCAGAAAGCTGTGCTTTCTGTGTGATGTGTCACTTTGAATATGTGCTCTGGTGGTGCATACGAGTATGAATGTGTGAATGGGTCATTGTGAGTGTGTGTGAGGGTAATTGGAGGACGAGGGGGGGAGCTACAAGTTGCTCCAAAGTTGTTCACCAGCTCAGCCTGTCAGGTTGAACGAGTTGCTCAAAGCTTGGCAGCTTTTTTTTTTGAGACACAGCGGGTGGGTAAGGACAGGGGTGGAGGGGGAGGGGGGGGAGGAGGAGGAAGAGTCAGGGGGAGGACCAGGACTAATTGCCACTAATTGAATTGGATGTGCTGATCAGTTGGGAGGCCGTGGAAGTAATCTGAGTTGTCACAGCAGATAACGCTGGGCCGTCCCAGAGTGTCCGCCTCATGTGACAGCCTGTAACATAGCCTGCGAGAGGGCACCAGCCCCTTTTGTCACTGCCACAATAGGGGAGAGGAGCAAAGTTGCCAGTTACAGTGAGCAGCAGTGGCCTTATAGGGTGGCAGGAGGGAGTCATGGAGTTGGAGGAAGAAAAAAAAAATCCAGTAAAAGGAGTAAACGGGAGAAAGGGGTTGTTTGAGGGGTGACATGAGTTGAAGACATGACACTGGGAGGAGGGACAAGGTCATTCTGTGGAGGGAAATATGCTTTCAGTGCAGGATTTCATTCATAAACCACAGGAGCTTTTTAGTTCTATAGTTAAAAGGTTTGAAGCAGAACATCTTTAACATGAATTTACATTGTACATATTGCGAAGAATTTCTCCACTGGACACAAAATCAGAATGTATCGCACAAATGAGTAACTCATACGAATGATCACATATTCAAAAAAGACTCAATACAGCACAATCCCTATATACAACCTACAATATGTATCATTGCCATGATTCACTAGGATAAAGAAACTGTAATATATATATATATATATATATGTATATGTATATATATATATATATATATATATATATATATATATATATATATATATATATATATATGAAGGTACTTATACTACTTATAGTGCCACATGATCAGCTGAATACTATTGTTGATACATCAACCAGCCTTGTTCCCCTTCATCCTGCGCTTGGCAAAGAAAGCACGACTTAAACACTCTTAAAAGTTAACGTCTGCTTGTGCTTGCCAGTGCTGTGAATGTAAAAACAACAACGGTTTGCTGTTTTGTCTCCGAACGTAACTTTTGAGCGCATCTCCAAAGCAACACCTGCACTCACAACTGCTCACTCGGCAGTGTGCTGTGGGACCACTGCTGTTCATTATAGAAGCACAGGGTTAAAGAAAGGAGAGAGTTACTGTGGGTCTTTCCCAAGCTTGCTGCAGTCCAATTAAGCAGGATTTCTCCGACTAAATGTCACACACACACACATGCGCACACACAGGTATGCACAGCTATTCTTTTTAATACACTGCATTCATTCTATTCCTTTAACCTTCACTAACCTTAATCATAATTCACCTTTTTGCCCGAAACTTAACCAGTTCCTCAGAAATTAGGTTCTGCTTCATTAAGAGCAGGCTTTGATCTCCATGACGACTCCTGGTCCATGTTTATATCAGAAAAGGTCCTCAAGAGGTAACAGTGAGTTGGTATTTACAGAGGAGTTAAGTCAGCATGATGAAAACAGGCCTGAGGTGTGTGTGTGTGTGTGTGTGTGTGTGTGTTTTTGTATTGCTATCAGTGTTGAGCAACTTTACTGGGAAGTATAATAAGAATATAGTATCAAAAATTCTTTATTACATTATTAATTATATGGCTCTAGTAATATAATGAGTGCAATCACACCGAATCATACCGAACATCAAAACATGTTGTTGCCATAACCTAAAGAGTTAATCTTATTGACTGTCTCAAAGTTACGACCGGAGATGGAGCTCGTTCCCCAAAGGAGAAGCCAGTCTGTGTGTGCGTGTGTGTGTCTGTGTGTCTGTCTGTGTTGTGTTTTTAGACACTGAGGATTGTTGCGTGAATAAATATGAGAGTAGACAGTTGCTCTGTGCTGGACTGCATCAGGACAATCTAAGACTAAAGAATTCCACCTTATTGGCTACTGTAATTATTATTATTGTTGTAATGATTTCATCGAAGTGGTTGCAAATTGCTCGGGAATTGTTATTCAAGTCCAGTTATCGATGTATGTATTGAGGCTTTTGAATCGATACCCAGCCTTTGCTGCTAAAGGACAAAAAAAATCTCGTAACACAGTAAATCAGTGTTACTTTACTTTGTGACCCAAATCCCAAATCACAATTTCATATCATAAATAGTGACAAGAGCAAATTTGTGCAGAATTTCAGCAAGTTATTTGGTAGCATTGTTGTTTATTGTATTTTATTCAGTATCTGCTCTCTGTATTTGTTGTTTATGGTATTTTATTCCGTATTGGGTTTTTTATTCTCTCTGCTCACTGTATTTGTCACCAGTCTTTTGTGTATAATATCTCCATTGTTGTTTTTGTCGACTGCAGATGGAAAATAGTCTTAACTTTGGTACATTTTCAGGAATGCTTATTAATCTACACTGTCCCTGCCAAAAAACAAATCTTTACTGCCACATCTGTAACACCTGATATCATTTTGATTGGCAAGTCTTAATCGATTAAAACTGCATGTTATTTAAAACATATTCATCCAAATCTTGATTTAAAGTTTCGGAAAATTCAGCAAATTTGATTGTGGACCCCAAAAAACATCTTGTGAGACAACCCAATCTGTAGGAACCAGTGCCTTACACTCGTCATTACTGGGTAATGTAATGAATTACTGAGTAACGTGGTGCTGACCAACACTGATTACTATGTTCACTGTGTCACTCTCTCTGTGTGTGTAGCAGGCAGATGTGCGAGTGTGTAGAACTGAAGCTTTGGCAAAACCTGCTGCGAAGGGTCACAACGTTTACAGAATCAGTGCCTCTGCATGTCAGGGCTAATGGAAGAGCCTCACCAGCTGCACAGAGAAGAAGAAGAAGAGGAGGAGGAGGAGGAGGAGGAGGAGGAGAAGGAAGACGAGGTGTAGGGAGAAAGACGAAGAGTGAATAAAGTGTGAGGTGGACAGAAAAAAGGAAGGATGGGGAATAGTTTGGAGTTGGAGGGAAACAGTGGGAGGTGAAAGGGTGAGGAAGTGTAGAGGAAGACGTGAGTGGGAGGGAGGAGGAGGAGGATGAAGTTGTAAAAACAGATGCAAAAGCGAAAACACAGGGAAAAGGAAATGCCTAAGGTAAGGATGAAACGACGGACATAGAGGTATTTATATGGCAAAGAGGAAGGACTGGTGACGGATGGACAGATGAGAGAACAACAAGAGGAGGAGGGATGGGTGTGGCCTTGATGATGGATACAGATTCATTTTTTCTTCTTCTCGTCTGTCGTGTGTCATGTCATTATCCATCACAGCACCTCTCTGACTCTTTTACACAGTTTGAGAGCATAATTATGAGGATGAACCAGGAAGTATTTTCATATGAAAATGCAGAATAAAGATGTATTTATATTTCCCACCTACAGGATATTCCTGTTCCTTCAAGAGAATGTGTAGTAAAATGTGCGTGAATGAAATGATGAGAGGTTGCTTTAGTGAAGGATTTGGGGATCCATTATCACAAGGAAATGTTTACAAATGAGTCGATATATCAGGAATTATCGTGATAAATTGTCATTCTAAAATCATAATGAGCAAAAAAACATCAATCACATTTAAAAAAGAAAAACATGACACAAATCTAACAAAAAACATTAAAAGTAATTAAATCTCAAAGTGTGTTTTTGCAAAGCAAATTATGAATCATTATCAATTGAGTAATTATTAATAATTACTTGCAAAAGTGTATTATTTTTGCTAACTTTATAAAAAAAGGAATTTTGAAATAATTAAAGTCTAATGAAATGCACATTTGAATGAACTTTTAATACAAGGAGGTATTTTTTTTATTTTTTAATATTATTGTGAAACTTTTATTTTAATGATGTAGCAGTAGTTAGTACCTTTATTTACACAACACAACAAGATGAACTATTAAACAAATGTGAGTCTTGAATTAGGAGAGATCTTTCAAAATGAGTAAAGGGCCTGATGCTTCTTTCATTACAGGAAGAACTCGCTAGAAGTTTATTAGTTAGAAGTTGTGTTTTCTATCTTATTTAATAATAATTAAGAAAGAATATGTGGAACAAATAACCTGACAGTGACTTTTACTTTGAGAGTCTTAATAATTTATATATATATGTATATATATATATAATTTTTTTATTATTATTATTATTATTATTTATTTATTTATTTATTTATTTATTGTTTATTAAATTTGGTTTAATAAAGACTTTTAACAGTTAAGATACTGAATTTTAATATTTAAATTTCAGGGCAATGTTCTGAAGAAATAACAGCAATCAAGGTAAATGTCTGGCATGCATGCAAAAGTATAAATAATAATAATAACATATATAATATAATATTTATAATTCATACGTAAAATAATACCTTTACAATATTTACGGTTAATTACAAAGAGAATAATAGAAACTACTAACGCTATTAAAGGTTTTGAGGAAATAACTTATTTGCGATTTTTCCGACAGATTCTTACAGAATAGTTTTGTTGCTATAACTTAGTCCTGAGATTTTATATTTAGTGTGTAAAAGATTTAAAAGTCCAGTGTGTAAGAATTAATGACATCTAATGGTGAGCCTGCAGATCGTCCACTCCTCCCTTTACCCAAGTGCGTCACTGAACTACGGTGGCCTTTGCGTACCAGAAAGGAAATCATTTGAATTTGCTTTAGCTTCCAGTTTAAAATGTGAAGCTCATGCTCTGGCTGGTTTGTCTGTTTGTTCTGCTGTAGAAACAAGATGGTGGCTCCTGTAAAGCAAGACCTTTGCCTAAAGTACAGACAAAAAGGTTTAGTCTATAGCTACAAAAAAACAATGTTCTATGCACTATATTCAATTTCAGCAAATAATGGCGCATTACCACATGGCACCATCAAAATATGAACCCTTGGGCTGGCGATCTGGCCAAAATCCTCACCACAATAAAACATTTTTCAAATCAGTCAATATAATTATCGTGATAAAATGTGAATTTGTGCTTTTAAATGTCTTTAAAAAAAAACCCAAAAACAATTAAACACAGAAAGGCAAAACATTCATTACAAATATGTCTAACATCTTGAGTGTTTGCAGGAACACGATATACTGAACCTTTGTTGTATTTAGATTGCGATATATTGTTACTGAATTATTCTAATGCAAGGATATGAAAATAAATATATGAAGTTATTATAACATGCATGTATTACATCTTTAATTGGTATAGAACATAAACAGTAACATAAACATATTACAGCCTTTACATCCATCCTGACAGACAGCTGACTGTGTGTGTTCAGTGTGTGCCACTGTGTGTCCACCATGACCATGTCTCCCTGCTTTGTCCCCTGTCATGTCCTGCAGACGGTGATGGACAGTGTGTGTCGCTCAGTGCCGCCTTCAGCAGACGGCGTACTCGCTGACATCATCATCATCATCGCACTCTGCAGTCTAAACACGCAGGTACACTTCTGCTCTGATTTCTTTTTACTGTGTGTACCCTCTTTTTTCTCTTTTTTTTGGAGACAGCAAATTATGTGAACCTTGACTTTTTCAAATTTCATTTCATTCATTTGCATATAATTTAGTTTTCCATTCAAAACTCCAAGTCCAAATTGATTCCCTCTTCCTGCAGCTGAGGTATTAAAGCTGAACAGACTGAGGGAGGTTGTTGAAGGAATGTGGCAGAGCAACAGGTGGTAGGTTGCAGAGTTAGAGCGACACCTACAGAGCACTGAGTGTAAAAACACCAGCCCATGAACACTCACACAAAATAATAATGTTTATTTCCCTAATGAGTTTAAATTCTGTTCATTTTCATTTAAATACATTATTAATGTCGTATATTTGCATCATAATCAATGTCTTTTTTTGCACTCCTTGATATATAAAACTTTATACAGTGCAATAAAGTCACAAGAAATTTAGTACTTCAAAGGTGCCAATAAGACAAATGAGGAATATAAATAATTGTTTTCTTGTTTACTGTTATAAGGAATCTAGTGATCGAAGTTAATTTAATTGTACTGTTAAACTACTCTGTATTTTTATATCCACACATCCTTCTTCCTCAAAAACACATAAAGGTTTTTGATAAAATGCCATAGCAACACATTTCTCTCTTGAGCAATATTGGCTTCTTTTTTTTATACCTTGACCTTTTAATTTTGGACAAAATAAGAGGAAAAGTCTTCAGTGAAGCAGGGTTTGCAGTCATGCTTTTGTCCCAACGTGAAGCTGCCATTCAAGAATTTGGACTAAACTGAATTCCGTCACAGATTTCTTCAATTCAACTCAATTCAAAAATAGTTCCTTTGCCTCTTGAAGCATAAACTGTAAAAAAAAAAAAAATGTTTTCGCACTGAAACTAAAAACAAAATACCAAATAATATTTGAAAAGTACAAACAACAAGGGTTCATGGCAGTGACTGATTTCAACACAGAAAATGCAAAAACCTTTTCGTGCTGCACATTGGACGACCAAAACATTATGAAAAGTATATTTAATACCAATAAACATTATAAATAATATTATGTCAACCAAGTATTCATACTAGTTCTGAAAACATAGCCACCTACAAAAGAGCAAAACACTATTTTCTTTTTTGTAGAGAACATGTTCCGTACAACAAAATGATTTACAGGATCATTTTGTTAAAAAAAATTGGCTTTACATAGAAAATAAAAGGAATAAAATAAAATATAAAGAAACATATATACAGAATAAATGAATTACATCTTGTATAAATTAACTTGATTTCCAATGTTTAAATTCTTCATATTCCTGTGAGAAGTGATGGATTTTAAACGTTTATAATCATTATGACCCTTTGAACCTTTAAAGTGTGTAAAGTTTGAAGCATTGTCAAAAATCTGTGCCTGTTTTCTGTCAGTTCAGTGGGTCAGAGTGTGGCTCCGCCCCTGTTTGTGTGTAACCAGCACTGAAACTAATCACAGGAGAATATTGTCATTTACTCACTCTAATAGACTAGGTCATCATCATTTGCTCGAAACCAAGCGCAGAGACAAATCCCCCGCAGGGAACTGACTCACTGGCTCCTGTTCTCAGCAGCAACACAGTCACTTTCTACTGGATTTGCTCATTTACACCTGCAGCCTCCTTTAAGGTGAGATAACGAAAGGTAAGATAAGATGAGATAACATAAGGTCAGATGAGATGAGATGAGTTAAGGTAAGATTATATAAGGTAAGATAAGATGAGATAACATAAGGTAAATTAAGGTGAGACATCATAAGGTGAGATCAGATAGCAGCAGAATGTAATAAAAGATGAACAAGAATAGACATAAGAACACAAACAAAACGTAGATAAAATGAGAGATAATAGAAATACAAATACATTATTTTAGGCATAAAGGTGGCACTAAAGTGGAGAAGGGCTCAAGTGAAAAAAGGGCACACCCTCATAGTTATACATGAAGAAATAATATTTATATATAATATGAAATGAAATGAATAAAAATGCCTTTCAATAAGGGCCCTTACCTGGCCAGAGGACAGAAGTGCGGTGCTTTTTTTTTTTACACTATATGTGCAAAAATAAGTACATTAACATAAAATATAGTAGCATGGTTGCACTTTAAATCTTTGGCCTCATGGTGATGACAACAAGTGGTAAGCGTGGCCCACATATTAAATATCTCATTAAGTGCTTAGAACAAATTCCTGCTGGCTCTTACAGATGGTTGAAAATGTAGTTTTGGGTCATGGGGGGAACAATGACATCCTTCTCTTTTGAGGCACACACACACAAAATAACATGTTAGTGTCTGTGTGGACAAAATGTAATGGCTTGAGCATGTCTTTTATGATAGGGTGAGGAGAAAGTGTGAGAGAGAAAAAGGAGAATCTCACATTAAAGTGGATTGAGCTGCCAGCAGTAGTGATTGCAGCAGCAGCAGCAGCAGCAGCAGCGCGGGTTTGTGTTTCCTGCGTGCAGTGGTGTCACCAGGAGGCCAGCAGTGTCTGCGAGGCTCTTCTGTCACAACGCATCCACGTCTCCCTCCTTCAAGCACTCCATCATCCCTAACCCTCCTCTCTCGCCATTTCCCAGCATCCTCGGCTCTAAAATTCCCCAGAAACAGAATCTGTCTGTCACCACTCTAGTTAAAAAAAAAAAAAACAACAACAAAAAAACAACAACACCCTCCTGTTACCTCTTGTCTCTCAATTCTTTTTCACCCTCTTCCTCCTCTCATGCTGGAGGCCTAGTCGTCTGCAGTTCACGGCCCCGCTGACCTCTTGTTGACCCCAGCTTGACCTTAGCATCTCTATCAGCTGCAGCTGTGCTGCTGCTAAAAGCCTGGATAATCCAATCAGTGAGTCATTAGCACTGAGTAGGGCAGAGCCACAGCAGGTGAGTGTGTTTGTGTTGTAATCGTTCTCTTTTACTCCAATTTTTTTTTGCTCATTTCACACACAAACACTGTAGCAGATCATCACAACCTTCCTCTCATTGTCATATGCACAGACATGTATCAGATCAGTGGCTGTAAAGACCAAATCTGTCACCTTGGTGCAATGCTGCTCTCCAAGAATTAAACAGATGCCAGAGGCTGGTGTTGTTCTCCTCAGATCAGTGTGTTCAGCTTCATTAAACCTCTGACCTGAACCACCAACATGAGTAGATGCAGATGAGCGAGGTGTTGCCAGGATTAAGGTTTTCAGGGTGGATGGCATGTGTGTTCCCTGAGCCTGTCATGGCAGACATGGAAATGAGGCAAGAGAAGCCAAACACTGGTCATAAACTTGTCAGTTTCAGGAGTTTGTGTTCCATGGCTTTTTATTTGTGTGTCTGTTAGTGGCATAACTTTGGGTTATTTGGATTAAATGTGCTTGGTTATGGTCTGGTTTTTTTGCATTCCATTTACATCAGAACTCGGAAGTCGGGACTGGGAGTGACGGCACTGCATCTTGTTGAGAAGTCGGAAATGCAAATGTATCTGGGGCTAGCTATTGTCAGCGATACCAGGTGATAACAACACTTAACATGCTATTTTGTGCACACAGACAGTATAGCAACATGTCTATTGCCACATTTCCATTGTACAGTTCTAGCACAGCTCAAGCTCGACTCGACTTGGTGCTTCTTTTAGTACCTGCTCTGGTGAGGCTCCAAGCCAGCTGGGCTGATACTTAAATGGGACGTCGACAGACTGCTGGCCACTGATTGGTCAGAGGCTGTCGGGGTTTGTAAGTTTGTCCCGAGTTTGGAGTTGGAAATCTGAGGTTAAATTCTGAGTTCCAACTACAAATGGAATGCACCTCATGGCCCAAGGAAGACATCTCCAGATGTTGTGGGAATATGAGCTAGAGAGAAGCAGCTTAGAGGTCTACGCTCTCTCGTTTTTTAGGTGTTGATTCCTCTGTGTCTCTGTGCAAACACTGACAACTCTTTGTGTTGAATTTTTCTTTCTCTTATTTATTCATTCAAAACAAGTTGTATTTGTATTTTCTTTTAGGATATGATGCCTATACGAAATGTCTTTCCCTGCTTGAACTGGCACAACAAAGTTTTTAGCTTTTTAGTTTTAACAATAGTACTTTTAATAGGATGGTGCCAGTGTTTTTTAGTTGCCTTTTACATTGTCAACCAATTTCATTTCGCTGTGCTCATCTTAATGGGAACGCAGATTGGTGAGACAGTAGTTAGTTTCGGCAATATTGTGTATTTTATTGCATTTTTAGCGCATGTTATTATTTAGCTATTATATTGTATCAGATGGAGGAAAAAGAAAATTGGTCAAACACATAATAAGATGTTGGCAGCATATCAACTGTCTGCTATATCTTCATTTTACCTATTTCATTAGCTGAACCTTGGAAATGTCACTACAAACAACAAATTTCTATTTCTATTTCAGACCATCACTTTAATCTCCTCTTTAAAAAAATTGGTGATTTCTTTATTTTATCTTATGTAAATGACTTTATGCTGTCCTGCAAAGCTAAAGACCTCCTCATTGCCTTATATATATTCCCAATAAAAATAGTAGAAGAGATATAAACCTATCTATTTGCTAAATGTAAAAATACTTTTAAGCAAAAAACAAAGATTGTGTTGCAAATTTCAAAATGACATTTAAAGCCCTCCGAGATAAACATCGTATTTAAAATAATTACATAAAGTGTTGCACAACATAAAAATATCTTAATTATATGGGTAATTCTTTTGTGGATTCATGTTTTAATTAAACATTTTGTAAATTTCACCGACTTAATTTGAGTGCTGCAAATGATAGTAATCATCGAGCACAGTAAACACACTGTAAAGTGTGAAGAATTCAAAGCTCCGTATTTACTACAGTCATTGATGCCGATCCATGCTACAACTTCATAGTGGAAAAGCGCCATAAGTTGCTGCAATCCTCCTTTTGAGATGTGGAATGGAGCTCTACTTGTAACCAGTGTATACCAGAGGTATTCTGCTGAAGTTGTTTCACAGTGACTGTTTTCAGTCAGTCTTTGTGTCAGAGGCTCGGTGGAGGCTTTTATTTTGAAGACACAACGTTGCCCTCAGAGATAAGGCAATAGTTTCAGCTAAAAATAGGCTTTGCATGCTGCATCACAGCAGAGAGGGATGTGATTGTTGTGTGACAGCATGGTGTTATTCTTAACATCAGGAACTATAGAATATGTATGTTTTTTCCATTGGATTTTCTCTTTGTTCAGTGAGCAAGCCACCAAAAAAAATAAAAAGGTTATGGGTTAGGGTTATGCTATGTTATCATCATATAAATTCAGTCAGTATACAATTTATAAAGGACTAGATGAGGTTTATAATATAGCATATAAAGCATATCATAAAATAATTGTTTTAATGTATAAAGTCTAGCCAGAGGGATGTATTACTCTATTATACAATTATGCTGTGATGATATTAGTAAACAACATAAGAACATGCATTTAAGAGAGGAGATGTCGCAGACAGATTCGTCCTGCATATGTTTGAAAAAACCCCAGAGACATTTAACAAAAAAACAGAAAAAGGAAATCATCACTCATCCTCCGAATGAAACAAAAGGAGTGTTATAAAGGCCAAGGACTCACTGAAACCCAAAAGCCCCGTTCAGCTTTTTCCAATGTGAACACTGCTGCTTTTCTAATCGGTCTCTGTTGCACCAGAATTTAAAGACGCAGCCTTACTGAGGACCGAGTTCCTCCGGCCGTGTCACCCACTGCTAGAAACACCAGACAACAGCTAATGTTAAGTGACAATTTCACCTTTGTTAACATGATGAAGAATCATTAGTAAAGGTCAGGGCGACGGGCTGCAGGAGGGTCTGGTGCTCAGGTGGTGCCTGTGAAGAGAGCAACACACTGAGACAGAAAAGAGTCATTAAATCACAAGGACATCACCGCCACGACTCACAGTGGCGTTCCGTCGCTCAGTCGTACAGGGCGACTGCTTATGCTTTGAGGATGATTCAAAAGCAGATAAGTTGTGTCAAAAGCCTTTCCATGATGTCTTTTGATGATCTATTTTCACCAGGACTCCCCACACATCGTTATTGCCCCATGTTTTTGTTGCAAATAAAAACATCTTTTGGAATATACTGTAAACAGCTGTTAACACAAGGCCACCATTATATGTATGTATATATGCACTCAACTGCAGAGGTCATTTAGTCTCTTCTGTGGCGAAATTAACATCAGCTGATGTAGATATACGGTTTCTTTTTTTGTGCAAAATCAATAAACATATTTAAATAACAGTTGGAGAGGACATTGCAAACAAAATCATAACTGATCTCTTATTCTATTGCATTCCAGTATATATATGTTGAAGTTGATGCGTATGGTTCATGTTGTCACAAACTCTGCGCTACTCTTTAACACCAGAGCTAGCAGGTTTACAGTCACCTGCCACTTTATTAGGTACAGGGGACACATCAAATTGTCAGGAGTGGCACGTGGTGTGATCTCCTGCTGCTGTAGCCCATCTGTTTAAAGGTTTGACATGCAATGTGGTCAGAGATGGTCGTAATTAAACATCTTCTGAGTCATTATAATGATTAATTGTCTTGTTGTGAGGAGATTGGGGGGCTGTCACCACTCCCCATGCGTCTGTTAGTGGAAAACCGGTCTTGCAAGATCAGGGCTGCTGACTCGGAGTCCTCAGGAAGTCTCACGAGGTCTTGCGAAGTTGTCACTGGTGAGGTTTTACGACAGTGAGGATAAATTGGAAGACGATGGATGGATGGATGTTTACATTTTTGTCCTAAAAATTTGTACTCCGAAACTGTAGAGGGACAAATGTTCAAGACAAATTGTCTTGCAAGACAAATATGTGATTTTTCCCAGTCACAAATGCTCCATAAAACAAAATTGAAATCAGGTAGAAAAGTAGCATACTCAGCATCTTGACTGCCAAAATAAAGTGGAGGGTAGAGGCAAACCTGATGGGAAAAGTGCAGAACCCTGTATGAGCTCTGAGTGAACTCCCAGAGATCAAGTCCTGGAAGGTGAGTGAATGAATAAATCAGCAGTGAGGGAGGAGAAAGTCTTTACATTATTTTTAGTGAAGGACTGTGTGCCGTCAACATCAGTGTCACATAGGTCTATCTGCTAATTTATCACACAGAATTCAGCGTTTGATATGTCGGAGGTTGTGAACTCTGAGCATGGATGTTAACGAAGGAGCAAAAGCAGCTTTATCTTTGCCTCGGCTACTTGAGTGACACTGATCTCGCAGTAGGGAGACGAATGGGCTGAGCCTACATTTTCTCACTTTCTTTCACTGCATCTAAGGGGAGAAAAGGTCACACACCTCGTCATTCCTCGAATATACTTGTAACATTATAACCACAGTGAAACAAATATGATCAATAGAGTAATCCAGATTAAAAAACACACACACACACACACACACAAACACTCTCATCAAGCTACAAATGTTAGATGGCGAGATCTGAAACTGTCTTTTGGCAAATGTAAAGAATAAGTTCCCTTTTTCGTCTTAGTGGGGGAGGGTTTAAACACAAATTCCCACTTGCTTCCTTTGTAACAAATACTCAGGGAGAGAACAGGTTTCTGTCTATGCTGCTTAATTTTGGAGCTTAAAGTTCATTTATTAGGAAGATAATACCTTAAAGCAAGTGACATGATGTGGGTCCAAGGTGAAGCAGAAGGTAGGACTTTCTTTATGTAACTGACTCAAGGCTCAACCAATGTCAGATAAGTTAAAATAGTTTTTTATTCAACACTTTTGTTCATAGCTTAAGGTTTGCTGAATAGTATGGAATTGGTGCATGGAAAGATTCAAAGAGACCTTTTTATTTATCCACAAAAATGCCTTAATTTTTTGATCAAAATTCATAATGTTGTAAATGTTGAACAGTCTTCTGGCTTGACTTTATTATTTAAACACGTTTAAATGTGTTTCATTTAAAGGTGGAATGTGATCTAAATCAGTGTACAGAACTTGGGGAGTGAAAATGTATGACCAAATTATTGTCAAATTTAATCATTTTCACCTACATTTTACCAATTGGACCTTTAAGTTTTGTCACTGGTTGTGTTTGAAAATAAAAAATCTGAAGTTCGAGCATTGCCCAGGTCTGGAAGATAACGCTAATGCATAAGTGTCTGAAGCTTGTGTTCTGTTGAATCGCCATCAGACGGAGACCCTACCTCTCACTTACTGTCAGTAAATAATTTCCAAAGGAGTTTATAGACTCAGACGCGAGTTTCCGGTCATCTTCAGGACAGACATTACATCCATTTAGTAAAATTATGGCTCCACTGAGAGTGTGTTACAAAGAGCCAGAGCATTTTACCACACACCAAAGAACAACA
The DNA here is from genome assembly GCF_019176455.1 of Solea senegalensis. NCBI lineage: Eukaryota > Metazoa > Chordata > Actinopteri > Pleuronectiformes > Soleidae > Solea > Solea senegalensis. The sequence continues at coordinate 10,202,498 of NC_058023.1, read as the reverse complement.
TCCTTTTTGAGTCTTCAGGGTTTGTTCTGAGGCCAATCAGGAAATTAGAATATATTAAATAGCCACTAGAGGGCGACTATGCTTGTTGCTAAACTCTGAGAGGAAGTCTATGGGAGAATGAACTTCGTCTCAATCACTAATTTCAGGTCTTCAATCAAACATGATGTAAGCTTTGTAAAACGGAAACACGGTGCTGGCAAATTGTGATTCTGGAGGCTTGAAAACTGTTTAAGATTCTTATGGGTGACGTCCTGTCCAGTGACCACCAGTTGCCATTCGCCCATCATTATTAGATGTCACCAATTGCTCTACACTGGACCTTTAAATCAGAATCAGAATCAACAGCACCTAAAAACACCATTATTATGGTCTGAGCCCTAAGTGGCTCGAAGGCCGTATTGTTTTTGCTTGGATTGTTTTTTTAATCAGGGAGCATCTTTTGAGGGTCTGAACATGTATGAAAACACAGAAAATGTTCACCAAAATCCAGAAATTATAAAACATAATTTTCCTGAGATTAGTCCCAATGTTGGTGTTTTTTTTATATATCAAGTAAGTTAAGTGTTGGAGCTGGAAAATTTAGTGTTTCTGAAGCCACTGAAAGTGGAACATGTACATTCATCATAATCCTGTGATTTCACTTCCTGTCTGCCTCTGGTTGACCTCCTTCCTTGTGAAGTTCCTCTTGCAGTCACGCTGACAATCTGTGAGGATCTTGGGTGTTCTCCCATGCTGCATGTTATTTGTTGCCAGCCTTGTGATGATAAAATGACTTTCTGTTTCCCACAGAGTCTGATGCAGAGAGTGATTTATCCTCCTCCTCCTCCGAAGGAGACTTTCAGGTATCAATGACGGTGACAAGCAGTAAATTATTTCTTAATTAATGTCACTCTCACTCACTGCATTAGAGACAATCAGCATGGCAGGATAGCTGTATAAGAAGATGTACTGTTACTATGCCAACTGTCAGTGTTTAATCACAGATGACCTTTGATGTTTAATCATATGTAGTGAATAATAAGTGCACAAACTTTCTTATGTTAACAAGGACAGATCGTGGCGTCTTGACTGTCAGTGATAATAGAATAAAATGTGATCAAAATCAAATACATCAGTCTGTCGTTTTATAATTGCTCTTGTTTATCTGTTTTGTGTCTATTTTGATGGCTGATTGTTAGTATGAGCTCCTGGAAAAGCAGAGGGATGAAGCCAATCAAAGACTGTCTGAGATGGAGGAAGGTGAGACATATTCTTCGCCTTATTCAGCGACGCCAACTCACGGACGGAAAAGCACGCAGATTGATGATTGCACGCTAGAAAAGAAAGGTTGATTGAATTGTAATTCAAATCTCTCTTCCCACTTTTTTTTTTAACAGTCTCCAATCAGCTTTTGAAAGAGATTAATGTACTGGAGCTCCAGTTCCAGATAGAGAGGTCATGCAGGGAGAGCGCTGAGGCTCTGGCTGTTAAGGTATCTCTTCTAGTCTCCTTTCCTTTTCCTTTCCTTTCCTTTCCTTATAACCTCACCTTACCTTTGTGCTTGCCATCCCCTGTTTCCTAGGTAACCAAAGAGAACAAAGTCCTGAAGAGGCAGAGTCAGATGCCAGTCATCCCTGAAGACATGCCCATTGTGACCTTTGACCCAGGTCTTGACCCCACACTTAACGGTGATGTGATTGATGTTGGTGAGGGCAGTAGTGGTGAAGAGACGTTGCTCCTGGAGACCCAAGCCAAGATTGCAGGTTCACTGAAACTCATAATTTATCAGCATTATTATTATTATTATTATTATTATTATTATTATTATTATTATTATTAATAATAATAATAATAATAATAATAATAATAACAATTATTATTATTATTATTATTTTTATTATTATTATTTTATTGTTGTTATTATTATTATTATCATCATTATTATTATTATTACTCCAGAGGAAGTGAAATCAAAGTGTAAAGCATCTCCTCTGACTGTGTGACCCCACAGAAAAATGTTTTACTAACAAAGTGGACGCAGAGAATTTTTTTTCAGTCTTTACTATGCAGTTGTGATTATTTCGCATGTTCTCAGACACAATATTCTAACATACTGTAAGTGACATACTTATCTTCTGTGTTTGTGTGTGTGTGTGTGTGTGTGTGTGTGTGTGTGTGTGTGTGCCAGAGCTGCAGGCATCAGTGGATGGTCTGTTGGCTGAGAAGATGCAGTTGGAGGAAGAAAAAGAACATCTGACCAAACAGCTGGATCAGCTTAGGGAGCAAGTATGTGTGTCTGTGCATATGTGTGTATGTGTGTATATGTGTGTGTGTGTGTGTGTGTGTGTGTATACAGTATTAGTGTGTCTTATCGCAGACCCTTTTTTATCACAGCTCGTACTGGAGGTAGAAGAGAAAGAGGCCTTACTGCGGAAAATGAACAAACAGAGCAAGACCATGAATAAAATCAAACGAGGTAACTTGTCATTTTATCAGCTGTGTGACAAAATATGTTTATTTAAAAATTGTTCTCCTTATCCGTCATCATCAGTAATAAAAGATGGCCTTTACAAGTTCCCGAAGTACAGACCCATTGCCGTACAATATGAGTATGCATGCATAGAACGCTAGAATGACACTGACCCTGAGTACACTGAGTATGATGAACATGGCCCTAAAGAGATGAGAGGAGCTTGACTGAATCAAAGCTGTATTCACACTCCTGTAACATGAAATGCCAGTGAGGACAAATTAATTAACATGCTTAGTAAAGTAGAGTAAATAAAAATCAGATGAGAATCAGATGATGTCCGATGAGGAGATGGTCTCTAATGCAAACTGAGGACTGCCACCTCTGTAATTGGATCTGATGGAGCATTTGCAACCTATTGGGAGTGTTGAGACCCAAACTTTAGGTGATCTGCATGATATCGGATCACTCAGAATGGTGAACAGGGTCATACATATCATATAAAGACTCTTTCAGCTCAAGCTGACAGACAGGGGACTATCATAGGCAGAAATCAGACATGTTCAACATATATTAATGATCTCATGCATGAAAAATATCACTCTCTGTGACTTTAGCGGCTGAAACATCTGATAATCCCCCTCTTTCTCTCTTTTTGCGTGTGTGTCTTTGTGTACAGTCTCTCAGCTTGTCACAGAAGAGTTTGCAGAAATGTCTCAGAGACTGGAGTTGGAGGAAGGCCTCCGGCAGCATGCTGAAGACTTTGCCCACCAGGTCTGAGTGCATGCCAAATGTTTGTGTGTGTGTTTTCAGCATGGCATAAAACATTTTGTCGTACATTCACACCTATGTATACTGAGGGTGACAGGTCGTGCCACAGGAAGCGAGCAGGAGTGTTGGCGCTGACCTTAGGGCAGCTGTGGTGAACAGACAGATACTTGGACAAGGGGGATCAGAGAGAGGTGTGTGTGTGTGTTTGTGTGGAGTGAGCACACACACACACACACACACATTGCTTCTGTCAGGGAGCAGCTGATGTGGTGGGACAGCAGACGGGGTCTCCATTCTCTGTTTTCACACTGATGACACTTTAGTCAAAATCCAGGCGTTCCCTCTGTGTGTGTGTGTGTGGGGATGCATTCACACTCACAAGACAAAGGCTGAAACACACTTGTACACATGCAGATAAAACACCAATTCAAATGCATCCACACACACAAAGTTTTGCTGCCCCCACCTGCTCCTATAATGAAGGCCTTTTCTTTAAAAAAAAAACCTTCCATTTAGCCCCTCCCTCTCCCATAATTAGTGGTCAGTGCGACAGAGGGAGAATAGTAGTCTTTAAGCACAAACATGTCTTTGCCTGACACCTTTATGTTTTGCGGAGCATATAGCAATTGTCGCCTTTGTGTGCGGTGTCCTCCATTTACTGGACAGACACACAATGGGCTGCCTCACAGGGGTCCTTACCTGTGAAAAGGACCCCCAACTGTTCATACAATTCAGCCCCTTTACTCCCAATTCATGGTAAAAGACCCCCCCCTCCCCATGCTGAATGCCGCTTGTATGCACTACTATTTGTCTGTTTTCATGTGTTTTGAAAACAGCACCCATTCACACCTCTTCGCTGTGATGCATGGTGGTATAATGATGCAGGGCCTCAAACAGGAAACAATTTAGAGGTTTTTTTTTTTTTCCTGTGTGTGTGTATCTTTGTCTCTTTGTGTTGCTGAACTTGTGTGTGTGTGTGTGTTTGTATGTATGAAATAATTGCACTAATTGCTGTGTGAAAATTGGTGCCTTGGAGATTAGAGTGCTGTAATTTGCAGTGTGGAACCTTGCACTGCATGTTCTGATGTATCCCTTTTCGACTGGTCAAAAAAACCTAAGTTTAAACGGGTTTTTCACCAGTGGGAATGTGTGTAATAGTTTTTATATCGTATTCAGCTCCAATCGGCATCAATGGGAACATAAAACCCGGGTAAACATGCTAATTTCTTCTTCATCTACTTTATTTTCCACTGCAGCGCTACGACAAGCATTCATCGGCTTTCATTTTAGCATTAATGATTGGAGCAGTCCTTTCATTTTAAAACTTGGGACAGCACTTAATATAATTTATTTCATCCATCAGACCATTTGAACCAGTGTTTCCCAAACTTACCACACAGAGACCCACTTTTTAAAGATGGCAAATTTGTGCATTTGGAATCGGTAAATGAATAATTTCTGAGAGATGTATGGATGTAATGTAAAACATATACACAAAAATTTTAAATAAATGGTTGGGAAAATTCAGCAAATCTGTTTAGGGACCCAAACAAAAAATCGGTAGGTCCGCACCCAGTGTTTGGGAACCAGAAATTTAAACGATCAACTAAAAGAGAGGCCAAAGTAAAAGATGCAAAAAAAAAACATAATCTCATCACTAAGGGCTGTGGAGTTCTTCCCCTGACTTTTAATGTGTCAGTAGCATCATCATTCACTCACCAGTGACACATAAGGGAACCCCCCCCCAAAAAAAAACAACAACACCGCTTTCGTTAGTGGCTCCACCCGGTTTAAAAATCTTTAGTGTAAATTAGTTCACAGAGAGCTGACCAGATCTGCAGCTCTGGTTTGTTCTGAAAATGCACAAATGAAAACCACTTTTTCCTCACACTTCCTTGTCTCTGAGGATGTACCCTGTCACACAAGGTGGGTTTCCATATGTTTAAATGGCAATTTTTGATTTGGGCTCAAAGAGGATTAAACACAGAAGATTAAAAAAAACTACTTTTTATTGGTATATACTCTCATCCTATTGTCCAACAATCATATTTGACCTCAGTATACACATCAGTAAAGCTCATGCCCATCATTTATGAGCACATTACTGCAATTATCTATATGATTTATAACTGATTTTCTTTCACACCAGGGAAGAACGAATACAACTATCAAGCCAATCTTTCATTTTCATTCATCATAAAGCCACATACTCTAAAGCAGGCACGCTTTGTCTCACAGCTTCATCATCCTGTTTTCATTGTTGTTTCCCTTCAGCAAGTAATTCCAAGTCATTGATTAGCAAAACAGTGGTTTGAAAACACTTTTTCTTTCTTCACTTTCTGCATTGTGACAACCACATGGGGAGCAGAAAATTAACAAACACTGAGATCTTGCTTTATTTTTCTTCTAATTATGGTTCATTGTCATTTTCTTCAGAAGCTGCTAAAGGTTGTAGAATGTAAGAAGGTAACGCTGGGTTTGGTTTGTATGGTTTTTCAGGTGATGGAACAGCAGATGGTGGAAAACACACCCAGTGTGATGCAGAGTTCAGAGACCGGCCTGCAGCTGCAGCAGACGCTGCAGCAAATCAGCGCAGTCCTGAGTGACATACAACGCCACTACCAGGACCAGGTGTGTTGTGTTGTGACACTGGAGCAAAATGTCCCTCAGTCTCAAATGATTTTCTTCCTGATATCTCGTCCATGCAGGTGAAACAGAGTCAGAGCTCAGTGGAAGACAGCAGTGTCCTTTCTGAGCTGCAGAGCCTGAAGGAGCAGGTGGAGATGAGTGAGAAGGAGAGAAAGGCCTTGGAAACCCAGCTGTCCGAGGCTAACGGCACCGTCGCACAGCTGCAGGAGGAAGGTACTGCAGAAAAAGGCTCAAATGGCTCAGTTGAGGTGACACGTCCATTGGCTCACTGCTACTTCGAAATGAAAATCTATGTACATTTCTTAAACATGGGTAATATTGAAGCTTAAAGCTGTTGCAGGCGAGATTCCGGTTTCGGGTTGTACAAACACAAGTCCCTCCCACTTATTAAGCACAGACAGACACATTAGCTTTATTACCAACAAGGTGATGTTTCAGCATAATATTGTGCGCCCTGAATCAGTTCTCTCGCTCTTTTTATTAAAGCTCCAGTGTGTAACACTGCTTGTCGCTATCCCACTACATCATTCATGTTTCCAAGAACTAGGGTTAATTACTTAACCTAAAGTCTCACTTTTCTGGCGTGGCTGTCACAGGCTTCCACCTCATCCCCCCCCGTGTGTCTCCACAGACAACAAGACAGTGCTATACTTATATAAACACAGAGAGAGTCGTGTGCAGGTGATAGACTTGATCAGCGTTTGTCACAATGGTTTGAATGACGTTCATTTATGTTTAAAAAAAAAAAAGTTACACACTGCATCTTTAAATGCAGCGTTTATTCGTCTTCCTTTGTAGTTAAACAGTTACAGGAAACACAGAACAGGGAGCAGCCGCCTGATGAAGAAGTGGAGAAATCCCCCCCTCCACCTCCTCCACCTCCTCCACCACCTCCACTACCTCCACCAGCCCCCACTCCTGTCATACAGTACGTGATTCCTCTATCATTGACGTGATGGAGAGTTTCAGGGACTGGTCTCAGTTCCACCTGGTTGTTCAAATTTGGTTTCAGAGGCTTTTTACTCCCTGACAGAAACATGAATGATTTAAAAAAAATGATTCATTTATGCGAGCAGTAAAATAGGAATGTGATGAATATTCATTGATACCTGTGACTTCTCTCACTCTGTTTAGTCCACTTGATTTCCTGAGGAGCAGGAGGAAAGATGGAGCCAGTAAAAGTGTGTCAAACAGTGAGTCTCCTTTTACCCCTGTTTTGCTGATATTTCAAGAAACAACTTGCACTTTGGCAAAAGTTAGATGAGGAAAAACCAGTCATTAGAAGATATGTTTATTTTTATTCCATAATAACCTCCAGCACCTGCGTTGGATCCAAGGGAAAAAGCGATAGATGAAATGATGGCGAGAATAAAAAAAGGTATAATCCTGAGGCCCACCAAGAAAGTACAGGTAGATGAACTGTATTTACAAACATTTACTACACTCCTACACTTATATTTGCATTTTAAACATGCAGATGTTCATCCGCTCCAAAACGAAATTACAGTACAGTATTTACACCGTAAGCAAAATACAAATGCAATAACTTTTTCACCGTCCATCCACCTTTTAGGAGGAAGACGAAAGTTCATGGACAGTCAGTAATCTCTATCTCTACCTTTGTTCCTTTTTGTTTTCATTACAAAACCTCTGTTTCAATGAGGCGTTTCCTTCATGTCTCAAATCTTGTTCCAGGATCAGAGGAGTGAAAACAGAAAATCAGCCATTCTGGAGTTAAAAGGAATGCTGGTGAAAATAAATCTAATCCAATGTGCAATTAAGCAATACTTACAAAAAATTAAAACCCCAAGTGGCTGCATTTTGAAATACCTTCAACCATCTCACACACCAGGGCAACATTAAAAGTCAGCACCACCGCAGAACGTTGTCCAGGAGGGGGATCGGCCGAAATGTTGGGGAGACCGAGCTCCTACTTGTCCTGCAGAGGAGGAGGAGAGCAATAGGGGATAATCAAGACACATCGTCCACAAACCAAAATGACGGTAATAGTCAACCGTCACTCATCTATGTTAACCATGATGTTACGATGTGTGATATATTTAAGACCCTGTGACATAAGTGTGCATTTGAATTCAGTGTGGAGAAAACCAGATCTGATCACACATGATAACAGGACATATTTTAATGCGAGGTGTGAGTGGGGACTAAATGTATGATTGACATTTCTACTGTTGTGATTATGCGTGTAGCTGCTGGTGATCAGTAAAGTCTTTCACTGTTTTGGTCTCATTAAAATGTGGTTTATGCTTATGTGTTATGAAACTTCATAGATAGTAATGTTGTGCTTCAACCCAGAGAAAAGCAGCAGCAGCACAGTGATAAGTAAGGTGTAGGTGTAGGTGAAGTACATGCTAGGCAATTTTCTCACAGCATATGCAACATTGTGATGAGGTACGGGTTGAAACAAGAAGGAAATGCTTTTATTTATGGATATTTCCCACAAGCATGTTCTTACCAAACTACAAAAAAATACACTTTAATGTATTAAGGCTAAAAAAAATAAGCATCAGATCAGTTCCAGGGTTAATCTCCTTTGATCTGCATGCTAAGAGCATTGTAGCCTCTGTAATATTTATAGCCAGAACAGAGTGCTATATTATATCACTGCAGTCAGCTGTTGTTACCCATGCTCTGCTTCTCATCTTTTGGATTTGTGCCTAATGTGATGATCTCATTGTCAGACCTCCAGCCAGGAGCAGTGTGCATCCCAGCTGTAGGAGATGCTCCCTGGGCAGACGAGAGCAGCGGCGCTCCTGTGCTCCGCAGACTGAAGCAGAACAGGGAGAAGAGAGACTCGCGCATCAGAGCGTCGGCGCTGATCATTAACCAAGATAACTGCGAGCAGTCAAAGGGCGACACACCGCTGTAAAGGCTGTTTAATATGATGATTCAGTGCAGATGCAGGTTTTTTTTGTGGAAACATAATTTCAGCTTCTTAACAAAGGCCTCACCAAATTAAATCTATGCCTGCTTCAGATTATAATATCTCAAAACTACTGCAATATAATGTGGTTTCATGTATGATTGAACACCTATGAAAATAAAAAAAAGTGACAGAATAATTACTTTTCATTGTAAAAAAGCAATTGAGTTACTTTGTCTGTCTTGTCCATATGTCTGTTGCTTTTTCTCACCATTAGACTGCCTTTTCCAGCTGGAAACTGTGCACTCTTCTGCACCAAAGTCCATAGAGAAAACCAGCGTTTTTAGCCTACAGAGAAACAGAAGTTGCGGGTCTACTGCTGCCTTGTTTGGTAAGTCTGTGTCTCTTTGGTAAATTCAAATGAAGGATTTCAAGCACCAAAGTCACAAGATAACAAATAAGGTATTTCTGATTAAGGCAGCAGTGGATCAAAAACTCCTGCATGCTGTGAAACTTTAGTTCCCAGCCTGAAAAGGCTGTCTAATGGTGGTAAAAAGCAATGGACTCTAATCAATTAGACTTAATTAGACTTAATAAGTATCCCTAACTTACACCCAGCATAGATTTTAGTAGTGATTTATTAGTGATTGCAGTGTTTATAATTATGTCAATGTGATTATTTCAACATGAAATAATTGCTTTGAAGTCCTGCAAAGAAAGGTTTGGAAACCAGTATGTTAACTAAAGGTTTAAATAAAGACTTAGATATTCAGATACAGTGAGAAAAAGCCTCTGAATGTTTCTTTTCTTTTCTCAGGACAATCAGATCCGATGAGACGATTAACAGACGTCAAATCTGTCATTCATAACCAAACAATAACAAAGAAAAGCATTTATTTCAAATTCCATTTAACCCGAGTCTGCCCTAAAAGCTGCTACTTGTCAGACGAAATGGCGCCCTGTCATCCAAGTTTAATGTCCGACATCATGCTTTTTGGATGCTTGGGTTTTTAGTTTGGATTTGGGATATGGAGGAAAGAAACACCTTTGAATATGAATTCACGCACTTATCTCCTGAAGTGTCTGTCTCTTAAAACGCCATTCAGCAGAGGGATGGCCACCGCCACCATTTATTTAAGCACATTAAAGCTCTCGCACCAAGAGCCCTGAGGTGTTGTTGAGCTGAGAGCCTCAGGTGATCGGCACACTCCCCCCTCAAAGTATTTTCTAAATGCAGCAGGTCGCCTTTTGTTTTCTCACCTCCACACAGATACTGTATGCATGTGTGCATGCATGCATGAATGAATATACACACAGCATCACACCTTTGTTAAAAGCATTTGAAAAGGGGATGAAATTACTCTCACCTTTGACTCCGACACCATTTTAGTGTCTTCACACTGTTTCACCGTATATATTAACTTTATTTAGCTCTTTTTAATGGAAGGGTCTGCCTTTTCACTCCCCAGCATGCATTTTGAATTGTTTCCATGGTCTCAAAGGTGTTGGCTTTTCAAAAAGAGTAATGTGCAATGCCGTTATTGAATTCAAACACATTAAAACATGTATGTGTTGTCCCGTGTGTGCGTTTTGGGGGTTGAGAGTGAGAGAGGCGGATAATAGAAAGACTAAAAAAGTGCAGCAACTGATCCTCTATGTTACTTATAAAGTTCTATTTTAAATTACATGTCCGTTAATTCCTCAGTTGTCCCCTTACCTCAGTAGAACTTGTCAATGTTAAACTATGTGTGTTGCATTAGTGGCCAGTTTATTAGGTACACCCCTTCAACTGCTTGTAAACACAATACATCTAGAAAATTAGCTGATGAAGTTTGAAGTTCAGAGTTTCTCTCATAGAATAACTATTTTCCTTTTACTATTAAAATATAAAGAATATCCATCTACTATATGAACACAACACATCAAACCGAGAAGTAGATTATCTATACCAAATCCTCTGCATTTTCTTCTATAGTGAAATGTTGATATTGTAAAAATATTATGAATATTTTGATAACATGTTACAAATATTTCTATCTTACTTTATTCCTTGTACCAGTTAGTTGTGAATGCTAAGTCAGTATTTTCAACAACAGTGTTCCTCTTTTCTTAGTTTTTGGCATTATCCTCTACTACATTTTTGCAGATGAATTCTGGGATTAAAGTCAAAATTCTGAGATTAAAATCTGAGAGTTATTATTATTATTGTTATTATTATTATCATGATTATCATTATTATTGCAATAATTAATAATTATTGCTGAAAGTGCATATGTTCTAACTCGTTGGATTCATCACCTGTTCACTATTTTGCTGCTTAAACAAGCTCACTTTCATAAACCACTTCAACATATAAACATATCTGACAACATGTTAACATATTAACATATTTGACACATTTTAAATGTAATATGTTTAGAAAAATGTCAGTCTCCTGCACTTCTCCAAACGGAGGTGGCGCTATAACGACGGTATTGTGTTCTCTTTAAGGACCAGAACCTCTTCTCTGGTTTCCTTGGCATGTACTGGAAACACATAGGCAGGAACTTTGACCACTGCTAGTTAGCAGTCAGCTAGTAGTTTTTTTCTGTATTATTTTCCACATTTCTGTGCGTGTATTTTTTTTATATGCAGAGAGATGTGGTTTATTTATTTACTCAGCTGGCTATCGTTGGTGGTCCAAATATGTTTCGTCACTCTAGCAATAGGTAAGTGCCAGCTCATAGTGTTCACCAGTGCTCTCGTACCAGCTAACATATGCTAATGCTAGCGGATCAGACGAGCAGGTGAAGTTGCTTCGGTAAACGGTTTATGAGACCCTGTTTAAGAAAGAGACAGCGACATTACCACCGGCTATTGGGTCATTGTTTACACTGTTATTAAATGATACATGTAAAACGATGCAGCCATTGAACTGAAACGCTTGTAGCTGCTAGCTTAGCTAGCTAGCTAGCTAGCTCTTCACTGCAGGGAGACTAAGAAGTCTTATTTTTCAAACAAATGAAATATAAATATGTTTTACATGTACTGTTGTCAGATTCTGGACGTTTGTATTTGATAATTGTTTATACGTGACATGTAGGGTTGCAACTAACGAATATTGTCATAATCGATTATTTTCTCGATTAATTCAAGTAATCGTTTGGTCCATACAAATGTCAGCATGTCAACAATGTCAACATGTTGATCAGTGTTTTTCAAATGATATGCTCAAATGTCTTTTTTTTGTTCCACAAACCAAAAATTATTCAGTTTTAATTATTTCTTTATTATATGTAGCAAACAAACCAGAACATATTTACATTTAAGAAGCTGAAAAATCTGAAAGCTTTTAATTCTTAAAAAAAAAAAAAAGATTCCCAATGACATGGGAATAACTTGAACTGGATATGTTTGCTAATTGCTGCTTAGCAATTCTTTGTGTTGATTGACAAAAATGATACAGTGTGACATTAACAAATAGACAAAGACAAAAATAACAGAACTTGGCAGCAAAATAATATAATACATACACAAATAAAATAAGTTAAAACATAAATAAGCAGATTCAAGCAGGTCAGGGGTTTCATTGGGACATTGAGAAAATAAAATATGTATTCATGATACGATATTGAAACAGGGGTCAATCCACAATCATTACAGCCTTTTGATTTTCAATGGAAGATATTGTCCTAAGGTATAATTCAAACTAGGGGTGTGAATCACAGGGTACCCCACCATATGATACTTGATACATGGTCCACGATGCCAGTTATATCACAATACAACAATTCTGTGATAATCAATATATTGCAAGACAATCGCATTTGTCAATATGAGATTTTCATAAAAATAGCTGATTACAAAAATACTCCTTTTTGTGTTTTGGTTTGGTCTTTAGGAAACCAAAAACTACATTCAGTCATAGATGATATCCAGAATGAATCTACAAACATCTTGCCATAGTTTACGGGTGTTTGTACACTTCCAAAACAGATAAGTCACCATCTTGGCATGGGAATAACAGAAAGAGCATCTTAAATCAATATCAGGTTTGAATTTCACAGAGGGATAGACATAGCTGAGTAGCAATGGTGAATTATTTTACCTTTTAACCTTATTGACCAAAAAACTGAGTGTTTACTGTAGAGTCCAAACAAAGCCCGGATCATTCAGCTTTTTTTTTTTTACAACCAGAGCTGTTAAAACAGGTTTTACGAACAGATGAGTCAGTTACAACACATACTGTAGCGTTGTCTCCCTCACTGTTGACACATTACAGAGTAATTAATCTGATGTGCAAACAATGTGTCATCATGTGGCCTAACTTGCACTCAAGACAGCAAGACGGCATAAAACCTTGAAATCTTGCGGATGGGGTATTTGTTTATTTGTTTACGTTGAGTCATAAGGTAGGATTTATTGACAGAATGTGTTAAATTAATTAATTGAGTCAACTTATCTCTCACTCCATCTTAATCTAATTTCGCTATACCAGTGTCTGAATAGGAGGAGGAGGAAGGAGGAGAGCAAATCATTGAAGTTTGAGACCCACTGCTCTACATAAACAACAGATAAATAGCCGCTCAATCAAACGGGCATGAAGTATGAGGTTTTTTTCTTTGTTTTCTGAATTCAGCTTCTAAAATGTAAATATTTTCTGGATTCCTCCTTATTGAGGAGGTCGTCATTTAGACTTTTGGGAAACACCAAAAGTTAAATTTTCTGACATTTTATGGATAAATCAACAAAAATGTTGAATGACAATCTATATATTATCCTGCAAGGAAAATAATCATTAATTGCAGAGCAGATGCTTTTTCCTTTTTGAACTTCCTGATGAAACTTGGCGTAGAGCCTGTCTGTGCACTTTCCACTTTCACTCTACACAAACTTGTTAGCTCTGTCTGTTTTCTTCAGCTGTTTATTCTCAGCTTAGATGTTGCCAGTGGCAGAAATTACTCTTGTTGTTAAATGTTCACTGTTTGCCAGCTGATTCATGCTCTAAGGACAAAACACATTAGGCAAATGATTGTACTTAACAGGGAAACCATTAAATGTTGAAAGTTAAAATTCTAACATATGTGTTTATCTGTGCTTAAAAAGCATTTACTAATGCTATAATATAGGTCAGTTATGGTCCTTTAAGAAGAACAAAGTTTAAGCTGCCATGTTGTGAGAAATACCATTGGTATTGATTTGTTTTTTGTTATTAATTTATTTTTTATGATAACTATCAAGAACATTTCTTATGGACTTTGCTCTTATGTAACATCTTTATAAGGGCTGCAAAGCATCTGTGTAATCAGCTTGTTATCATTTATAACTGACAATAAAGTATCATCACTAACAGAAAGATTCAACAAAATGGAATTTTTAGAAATCTGCTCATTTATTGTCACTTAAAATGCATTACATACATTAAGAGATAATGGAAGTTATTATAAATGTAAAACTGTTCATTATGAGGTGAAAGTAAATGTATTATCCTTTTGCGTTCAGACTCAGGCAAATATGGACTTCTATCTCATCTCCACTTTTCTCTCAGCAGAAAGAACAGATTGAATTTGGATAATTATGCACAAAGTCTTCCATGAGCCTTTGCTCTTGTTTTGATCAATAGTGTTTTCCAATTGACCATCAAGGAAGGCAAACTATTGTAATGTTTCAGTGTATGATTTTCTCAGTGGTACTAAAACTGTCGACATGAGCACAGAAATATCCTGGTAATAAACTAAATAATTCAACCCACAATAAACTCAAAACATATGAAATATATCAACTAAACTATAATCATTAATTTTGGAATGGTAAATGCATGAGATGTGAATTGGGTGAATACTGTACATCTACCAGCCTCAGTAAATATATACTTGGTACTAAGCATGTTTAACCTGTGTTTTCTGTGTGTCTAAGCCACAATGATAAAGCTGTTGATTTCTGTTTCCTGCTCATCCCCTGTCCTTACCCAGCTGCTGGCCTGTACTATTTGGCAGAACTAATAGAAGAATACACAGTGGCCACCAGCCGTATAATAAAATATATGATATTGGTGAGTAAGGAACACAGTTCTGTAGAAATGTAATTTAAGGCAACAACCAATTGCCGTCGAGTTTCACCCTTTATGTGACTGTGTCCAGTTCTCGACAGGAGTCCTGGCAGGTCTCTACGTCTTTGAAGGCTTCCCAGTGTTGATGGTGGGGGTTGGACTTTTCACCAACCTTGTGTACTTTGGCCTCTTGCGGACCTTCCCGTACATACTGCTGAGCTCCCCCAACTTCATCCTCTCCTGTGGTCAGTATGACTGACACTCAGTTCCACTTCCACTCACTTTAAGTCTTTGTTTCTCCAAAAATAAAGCAGCTTGAATTAGCATCAGTTCAAAATGAACAGAGATGCATAGTTGGCATTTGTCCCTCACATTTGCATCAAAATGTGTCTGAGAAAGAGATGTTTAAGTAATTATTAGAATTGACTTGGATTGGGCAGCCTGTGGCCAAGGGGAAAGGGAACTTGACTTGTAACCGGAGGGTCGCCGGTTCAAATCCCCACCCGGCCAAAAGGGCTGGGGTACCCCTGAGCAAGGTACCCAACCCCCAATGCTCCCCGGGCGCCACTCAGTGTGGCAGCCCACTGCTCCTACTTGTAGGATGGGTCAAAATGCAGAGGAATACTTTCCCTAAGGGGATTAATAAAAAAAACTAACTTTAACTAACTTTAAAACACATTATACAGTACTTGTATTATCTTTTTCTTATCCCATTTTTACTTTTGTTTTTCTGCAGTGTTAGTGGTGGTGAACCATTATATGGCCTTTCAGTACTTTGCTCAAGAGTATTATCCATTCTCAGAGGTAAGTGTCTCTGGAGAGGGTGGCGTACTTAAGATAATACATCTCAGATTTATGACACTGGTATACAAATTTTGTATACCAGTGTTTCCTTACATTCATCTGGCAGTTTTCTGTTATTAATATCATTCTGCTTCTAATTGTTACTCATAATTTGCACAAGTGACCACCAAAAACTGAACTGCAAAATGAAGATTGAATAATCAGTAATGATTATGTATGGGGTTTCTGCAGTATTTGTAGAAATGTAATACTGTAGGTATAATATCTGTCACATTTCTAACAATAGCGCTTGCTTTTCTTATCTAAACTACTTCACAGTTGGTGCCGCACACACTGGCGCCCTTAGTGAGTCATCCTCCTTTCAAGTGAACATTTTCTCTGAATAATTACGTTTTCTTTAGAGATTTCTTTTATTTTGTATGGCACTGTTATTTTCTGATATTTGAAGGTTGCCATATTTATAACTGATATTATGGGGGCGGGACTAGATAAGCTTTTGCTTCTCCCGCTTTCCCTTTCGGTTATGTGTATTGTGTGAACTACACTAAGATGATGTGTGAAGATAAACATATAAATAAATAAATATTGAACAGGTGTAACTCCCAATGTCTCAGAACTAAAGTGAAAGAGGATTAAACTGAACAACTGGGACATGTTTGCTTCCAGGCAAGCTCTCAAGAAGGAAACGGAAGTGTCTCAAGTATCTCATTAACTCGGAAAAACAGAGCAAAAACAGAGCCTCAACTGAATGCAATACACTTCCGTACTGGACTTTGTGTGTCTGGTTGGTTGGGCTAGGTCGGAAGGAGCAGAAGTGTCTCTTTCAGACAGTCATCTGTCAAGTGAACCGTTCGACAGTTATACAATTAACAGTCAGATGAACAGACAGACGTTCCTTGCATTGAAAGATAGATTGATTTGAATGAATATGAGTTGTTGCATCCTCATGGACACCAGCAGAACAGCATCACTGCTGATACAGATAGTGGAGGAAACACTGCGTACAGTATTTGGATGAATCAGTTCAGCAACAAGCTGTTTTTGTATGAATCGTTAAAGCGTGTCGCTCTGTTTTCCCTCGGTGAAAATCATTTTGCACTTATCTCATTTTAAACCTCAGGTGCTGGCCTACTTCACCGTCTGCCTGTGGGTGATCCCCTTCGCGTTCTTTGTGTCATTGTCAGCTGGTGAAAATGTGCTGCCGTCCACCATACAACAAGGAGGTGAGGGTTTAAAGGACACGCATTTTAATGCCTCTGCAGGTGACAGGAAAAATGCTTTCAAATTGCCTGTCCCGCGACTGTGAACACAACATTTCGACTATTATTTTGAGAGAATGGGCTCTGCCTGCCGTCATCATCATGTCACATTATTATTTTTTTTTTTTTATCTCCCTCTATCACCTGTGTGTCTGTGAGGATTTGATACTATTCCTACATGACGACATACAAATATTGACTTTCATCTGAGAACTGAAAGATATAAATTGTGTCCCAACATTTACTCAAGATTGATTTCTATTGTTTTTTTTTATGAGTGATCACATTGTCACATGTTTTGTCAACAGAGAACCAAAGAAAGCAGGAAATATTTACATTTACGAAAATCGCAGAACCGCCTTTTATTTCATTAAAAAAGACAACGATACAATAAAAGCTTAAACTGATTAATCAATGATCAAAAAAGATTAGTAATTAAATAATAATGTATTAATCAATGAGTTGTTGCAGCCCTAACGCTCAAAAATAGAGCAACTAATTGCGTTGTGTGTGTGTGGATGGTATAATTGCTAAATAGTTTCCTCTTTTGTTTTTCCTTTTTAGACGACGTGGTGTCTAATTACTTCACCAAGGGGAAGAGGGGGAAGAGGTCAGGGATCCTGCTCGTCTTCTCTTTCCTCAAGGAGGCAGTGCTGCCGAGTCGGCAGAAAATGTACTGAGGAGCTCAGGCTCGGGGTGAAGGGTTGGGGTTGGAGGTGCGTGCGTTTGTATGAGTGTGTGTGTGAAGGAGAGTAAGAGGAAGCAGGAAAGACTGTGGACTTAAACGAAGCGGAAGCCAAAAAGGGGGCAGGAGAACGGACCAATGAGCAGAACTGTTTCCTGCTGGATGAGTTTACACAGGCCACACTCGTCTGTCGGTTTCTATCTGTACTGACTGCCAACAACAACTACTATAGAGACGTTGCTGAGGTGGATCGTGTCTGTAGCGCAATGCTTTCTCATTGCGGCTCCATGTTTTTAAGCTTTAGTATTAAAATATGTACGTGCAGGGTTTGAAATAACAGCCACCCATTACCTGTATCTGTCGACTCGGGATAAATAATTATGAGTTTTCTTCTCGACCCATCATCATCCTGCTGTGATTTCTGTGTTGTATGTGTCAGTACACAAAAGTAGCATATACAACTGTTAAGAATGGGACAGAGAAGAATAAGAGGCCGTTCACATGCAGCGGCACGTCCACTCACGAAGATATTTCGACGGCGACGTGTTTGTGACGCACACCAAGATGAAAGTATCTCAACTTTTTGGAACGTAGCAAGGATTTTCAAGGTTGGCGAAAGATGCGATGTGCCAGATGTTTTTTTTTTTTTTTTCCCCTCCACACACATTGAACAGTAAAGCTGGGTGAGGGAAGAGCAGCACTGGTAATCAATTTTTTTTTGTTTTCTTTTCTTAGTTGGATGCATTCAGTGAAGCAACTTCAGTCACCTCAGCAGCTCCCAGGTTTAGGTTTTGCTTTGTAATTACAGAACCCCACTAGTGACTTGGTTCTCACTTCTTCTATGTAGTTTTCAAACATTTTCAGAAGCTGCATGTGAACTGCCACTAAGACAAGTTTATGGTACATTACTGACTTAGCGCTTAAGTCTGTGCCTTGAGGTATAATATTATTGATCCACGTGCAGGAAAATTCAACAGTTTATTGCTGAAGTACCTAAGGTTACTTCAAATGGCAGAGTCTGGTTATGTTGTGGGGGGATCTTACTTTTAACCCTTAATTTTGGTGCACCAGTGGATCATGGCCATGGATATAATGCACAGACCAGAGCGGTTACCTGCAACCTTACTCTCTTTTTGTGGACTATTTTTTAACAAGTCAACAAATGTGACAAACTGATTATTTTTTTTCTTTTTGTACATTCATCATCAAAGATGGATGAATACACGTCTGAAGATCAAACCTGAAACTTCCCGGGTGTTGGGGACAAAAGCTGTGAAACATGGCTGTGATGAAAGTCTTAAAGAGGCAAAAGTTCTTTCTAACAATTTCAGAGTGAGAATCATTGTAGGTTGGTATATACACACGCAGTTGTTAATAAAATAAAAAATGTTTAGTTGAAATAAGATGATGCTGTAATTGTGATTTTTGTTCCCAGTTTGGTGTTTAAGAGGCATAAACTGACGTTTCTAATCACATCAGGTTCATTCAGCAAAACTGTGCACTATGTTTATTTCATCTGTCCCTCAACATGATGTGTGTGAGCACCAGACTGTCTTAACTGGATGGCCTCGTGTCAACCAAGTCCCATGTGTCGTGGTCACAGTGGGCAAAACAGTCTGAGGCAAGTGTCCTGGCAGCGTGACATCGTCCCATGAGCACACGTTCTTTGTTATTATGTATTTGGAGGTTTTTAACCTGATTTGTTGGCAGAATGGTGGTTAAAATGTTTATTTCTGTGTAAAATGTGTTTATATATTGTTGGGAGGGGGTGAATATGGCTGTTGGGAGAAGCCAAGAGTTTAAAAGGATGCATCTTTTGATCCTTCAGGCTAGTGTTCCCAGTCTTTCTATTTGGGGAACCACTTTTTAAAAATGTCAAACAATATTGACCCAAATCACAACATGCATTAGGAAGAGCGCAAATTTGTGCCAAATATAGAAAAGAACTTAATGCTATATCTGTAACACCTTATATCATTTTGAAAAAGGTAAACCAATCATAGTAAAGCTTCATTTTAATGCATGTTATAAATTTTAACTAAAAGTTTAAAAAACAAAAAAAATCTCATGTGGGTCCCAACCCAGTCTTTGGGAATCTCTGTTTCATGAGGTCTTGGCTCTGATTTAGAGAGCGTAACATCTGCTTTAACTGTTGGTCTTTGCAAATTTGCAGTTTTTTTGTAAATATTGGGACGTCGGTTCAAATTAAAAAGTATTTTCTCCGTCTACGCCTGTGTTTTTGACCACCAGGAAAGTTTGACTGAACCGTGCGACACCTGGATCCTGACTCGGTTCTCTGGGGGATCAGTGAACATGCAGTGGAACGTGTGACAGGTGACCCAGTTCTCATCTTCCTCTCAACCCTTGACTCACGCTGCTTTCTCGGGTTTGTGGCATTTCGAATTTTGGCATTCACACATTTCGATTAACAGAAAGAGTTGGAGTGGAGCTTACAGGCATAACTAGCATTGTGTGAACCGATTTGACAATGATTTGGATGTAACGGACGTCTGTCACTTAGTAGTGTCCAGGCTCCAGCACTTCAGCCATGTGCATGGCCACCTCTGTCCAGGGGGAGGAGCTCCGCCCCTTGGGGCTTCCTTTGTGTTGGACCTCCTCGATGTTCTGTGGCTGGAAGTGCTGAGGCGAGAAGATCCTGGAGGGGAACGCTCTGGGGAACAACACCTTCTTAAGGACATCCAAAGGCAGGTCAGGGGCAGTGTGAGGGACCGTGTCCCACTTGGTGGTGTAGTGAGGCAGGCTGCTGCTGCTGTCCCTCCACACTGTCACACTGCCCCAGAGGTCCAGTTCTGAGAAGGCCGTCCTTTGTTGGCGGTCGACGATTTCAGGCTCTGTGGCTGCGGGCGACTTTGAGAAAGTGATCTCCTGTTGCACTTTTCGCTGGTTCTTCCTCAGGCCCTTGGTAGCTTTTCGATCAGAGCCGTCCTGATTAGATGAGAGGCACTGCATGTGGTACTGACTCACTGAGACTTTGGGGGAATAGTCCTTTAGGTGAGGAAAACCCTTCTTTTTGGCCCATTCTGCCATCTTCTCATCTATGAGTGTCTGAAATCACAGGGAGAAGAAGCAGACAAATGTTGAATTTAAGTACATTTGTATATGATAATTTAAATGAAGTGATTTCCATATCATACAAACCCCTTTATTGCCATCATTCACTTTAGCAGTGATGATGAGTTCTCTGTATAAAGCGTGAGCCAGCTTCCTCTCCTTCATTTCTTTCTTCTTTTCCACCTCCCACATGCAGCTCTTTAGATACCTGCACACAAATGTTACACAGCTTTAACCTCAAAGGAATAGATCAGGACTGATTAGACCCAGGAGTGAATCCTACTGATTAAAAACATCCCCACTGGTCAAAAATCCATTCAAACTTCGAATGAAACTGTTGGGAATATACAGTATGTGTGAAAAAACCTGAACTGTCACTTTAGAGCCACTTTAGAGCATCTTGCTTGTTACCGTGCGATCTCTCTGTGGCACCAGATGCGGGCCAAATCCAGAGGGGTGTGTCCCATGCTGTCCTGAGACGTCACATCAGCACCGGCCTGCACAAGGGTCTGTGTGCAGTCCAGAAGGCCTTCAGAGGCAGCCACGTGCAGCGGCGTCTGCCCACCGTCTGTGGCACTGGTGATAGTCATTTAAAAAGAAGAGACACAACACAATTTGTTAAAAGTTATTTCATGTGTGTGTTTGTGTGTTTCTATGATGGCTGCTGAGGGATGGTTCAGAGTAAGACTCCTACATGTTGACATCAGCTCCATGCTCGAGCAGGCAGCGCAGACAGGCGGACGTGTTGGGCGCGCTTCTCCAGGACATGACCATGTGAATGGGCCGACGACCCTGAGGATCGCTGCCGTTGATCTGCCCCTGCAGCGACGACACGGCCAGCCTCTGAAGAGCATCCAGCTGACCATAAAGACTGGACAGGTGCAGAGCTGACAGACCCTGCAGGACCACACACACACACACACACACACACACACACACCTGATCTCAGTGGTGTTTTGTGTTGCAGTCAAACTGAACAAGAGGCACTATGCATTTTGTTTTTATTTAATATTTGGTTGAAAATTACGAATCAGTTTGTGATTGGTCGTCAGAAGGTAACTATTATTTGAGTGTTTTTGTTTGGAAAAGGTGCCTGATTTCAGTCTCTGGTTTCTTTGAGTGTGCAGTATGTAATTTAGTCTCTCAGTCAAAACAATAACAAAAGAGTATCAGCAGCAGAAACGCGCCACAAACGGCAATAAATGGTCACAATGCATTAGTGATAAATAGACCCAATAAAACAAAAAACAAATAAAGCACAACACACTGGCTAACTGGTGGTTCTGATTGATGTTTCAAAGAAGGTCGTAGGAATGTAAGTAGAATTAAAAGAAATTAGATTTCTAAAATGTTAGAAACCTTTTGGCCAATGTATGTATGTTACTCCACAACATATATAACAAAAACCTTGTTGTTTTAGATATTTTATTGCAGAAATGTTACATATAATGTATGTTAAATTGTCTATTTTAAAACCTTTATTTATATTCTATTCTATATGTTTGAATAATGGCTGAATTCACCAGGATACCTGACATGTACACTAAGTTAAAAAATAAATAAATAGCCAGGCAGAATATTAATCAGGCTCTCACAGGTAAGAGGCTCTTACCTGTGAGTTCACACTGACGTCCAGCTTCTCCACATCAACAGCAGGGGGCGCATGTCTGTCCGGTAAATCAGTGCAGGGAAGTTTCCTGCGCGACAAAAAAAAACACTTTGAACACAGAGAGCATGTTATTAAACTACGTGTTCTGCTTGTGCTAATGGCTTTTTTGTTGTTTTTTATAAAAACGTTATTTTATTTTCTGTCACAACTTTTGTGGGTGGTGGTGATTTCTTTTCCTCTAGTGGATGAACACATTACAGTTGAACACAAAGTCAAATAAGACAAACTAGAGAGTTCCTAAGCAACTTAACCTAGCTAAAGTATATTCATGTGTAGCTTTTTAGCTACATATACAATAGGTTTAATTTAAAAAAAAGTCCAATTTACCGGGTTTTGCGTTTCCCACGTCCCATTTCCCTGGATTTGTTGACAGGTTCCATGGTTGCTATGGAAACATGCAGTCAGAGGCGGAAGTAGATGCTTTAATAAAGTAATAGTAGTAGTGATTATAGTCCACAAGTAAAACAAAACCCCGTAATGCACTATACTGTATACTGCATTAATTGAACAGTACTTTTAATAAATAATAAGAAATACAATTTAACACAAAGTGTTAAATTGAGTGTATAAATACAACTAAATAGAAATGAAAAAAATGCTCAATAAATACATGTCTTATAAGAATAAGTAAGCATGGATAAAATATTATTATTAATAATATTATGAGTATTATTAGAATTTAGAGAAGATAAAATAAAAAGTGAATGTATAAATAAATAAATAAGGAATTGTAAGAAACATAAAATCGTACATAAGTATTTGTTTAATTTATTTTCACAATATTCAGAATATCACATAGTGGATATTTTACTAATACTATGATGCAATTTTAACAACATTGTAATTTCTATCCCTGCACAGTTGCTTTATGGGAAATCACATTCACTCATGTTCATTTATCTTTTTTATTTATCTATTTATTTATCTTTATCTAAGTTGTAAATAACAAAATAAAATATATTAACTAACTTAGGAAGCCAGTGTCGATGAGGTTTAACATGTTTATGAAAGTCCAGTTGCTTATTGTGTACATTCCTGAGGGAAAATATCAAATTGAACTTGTTTATTTTTGAAACCTCTAAAAATTAGTTTCCTGATGGAAGAATATTTGTACTTTGAATAAAAGTGAAAATAAAAGCCTGCTTCCGTATATGTACATATATATAAATGTTCATGTATAACAGTTTGTGACAGATACAGGCAGATGAGTGGATACAGCGCCCTGTGCTCTGCCTCTGTGTTGTATTGATGTTGCATTAGCTTTGGCTGCTCACACTTGGTCAGAGTGAAGCAGATCAATCACGTCAGAGCTGTGGATTCCCTCAGAGTGTTGTTGTGTGTTTTTTTTTGTTCCCAGCACACCCAGGACCTGCTGCTGCTGCTGCTGCCACACGTGAGGTCGATGTGAGGTAATCTTCTCTGTGTCTCTGTGGAGCTGCAGGGGCTGATGGTCTCATCGAGGATCAGGCCTCACTGGTCACAGCTATTGACCATTTTGCCCCCTGACTGAACTGAGTGTGATGGACTGTAAGTGAGAGAACACGTACTGTATATATATATTATGGCACGTTCCATTTGTAGGCTGAACTAGGATTTCCGAGGTCATGGGGCATTCCTTGCAACTGAGCTGCCTCCATACAAACACTAGGTGTACCTAATAAAGAGGCCTTTGATTGTACAAACCAACAATGACTTCTGATGAAATGTCTGTTTCTAGCTTAGTTAAAATGTACATGTATCTATGAGATGCAAAGTATTTTTTTTAGTATTGCTAAAAGGATGCAAATGCAATTTATAAAATCAAACGACAGTGGATAAGTGGTCGAGCGAGTCGTCTTTCAACTGGAAGGTTGAGAGTTTGATTAGTGCACACGCCGATTTGTCCCCTGGACGATACACTTGACCCCAAGTTGCTCATGATGGGTCGGCTGTGCCATTAAATGGTCACTATGACTACAGAAGCGCAATATAAATACAGACCATTTACCATATTTGAGACTGAGTCTTGTTGTTTTTCTTGCAGTAGAATTATGTTTCTGTGACGCTCACTTTAAGTCTCTGTCCATCAGGATCCAGTGAAGGGTCAAGGACGGGTCACAGATCCTTGTCTTTCTGCTCCGAGCTGAGACCCTCCAGTGACTCGCGCACGTGTGCATTGGAGAAAAAAAGTGAGTCATTGTGTACATTTGTGTGTGAGTATATGAATATGTTAATGTGCAAATAGTGCTTGTGTGTGTGTGTGCAAGGGTCAATAGCATGCATCCTCGGTGTCTTCCTTCGACCTCGGTCACATGTCAGGGAGGTTGAGCGGAGCCTTCGCTCTAGAGCTCTTTCATGTTTGATTCTCAGCACAAGTCCCATTAGGCCGACCTCCTACATGACCTCTTTCTTCTGACAGTTGAGTGTGTGTGTGTGTGTGTGTGTGTGCATGATTGTCCATGTACTGTCAAATACAGTCAGCGTGTGAGTGTGTACTCTTTTAAAAGCTTTCTGACGTTTGTTGGTCTCAGTTTGTGGAAAAATCCAAAAATAACAGCAACTGTTTATTCGATGCTCAGAGATGTGTGTTCGCTTAATGTATCTTTGATTCCCTCTAATGCACATTAGGCTACATTCAGATTAGAGATGGCTCGATGCCATGATGCCGATGTCACAGCCTTGAGTATCTACTGATACCGATGTCAGTCCAGTAGAGTCTTTGCTGTGCCGTACATAATCATCCTTCTTCCTCTATGACATCATATTATATTGTAGAAGAGGTAGGAAGAGGTACACCTAGAGATCAAGACCAATGTTTACTGACGTTATAAGTGGGAAGTAGATTCATTTTCTCAGTGTTTCTCAGTGCCTCTGTTATTCAAACACACATTAAATATGCTCTATGGACGTTCGTTTATTGATTGCAAGGCTAAAAGTAAAAGGACTGCTTCCAAGTCCAATTTTGCTTTTTTTTTTTGCAGCTGTGCTGCATTTAGTAAAGTGGTTCGGCCAAGCTGGAGAAAACAAAAACAAACCAGAAAAATGATTGAGATTAAAATAAAAACCTTGGCTCCTGGCAGCAATGGGATGCCACAATTCCTCTTTAGATAAACAGAGGCTCCTCCCATTCGGGGGAAATAGCAATTAAGTCATCTGTTAACAAAGAGCAGTGTATTAATGTTACTCAAAAACTACATTTGAACAAATATGCAGTGTAAATATTTCAACTGTTGACATATGCTCTTATATTACATAACATCACCCAAACCCCCCCTTTTCTTCAAATGACACATGGCACGTTCCTTCAGGAAGTGGCCATAAAAGGACGTCTCATGGGCGGGCATTGCTTTGGCAGTTCCTGGTTACAATGGAGCGCATGGAAGGAGAGGTAAGAAACAATTTCAGAAAAAAAAGACTTTCAAAAGCACATTATTTTAAGAGATATACCCAAGTGTTAACACCCCACACCTGCCGGCTAGAGTCAATGTTTGATAAACACTAAATGTCAAGCGTCATCCCGAAGTGAGCTTTCAAAGTGAAGTTTTTGTGACTGCTGTCTTTAGATATAATCTGAAGAAAAAATGACATCAAGGGCCCTAGTCCTCATGGAGACCAAAACCTTGTCCCCATGAGGACTAATGGTTATGGTTAGAACTAAGATTTGAATTGTGGTTCGGTTAATGATAGGCATTAACTGGTTATGGTTAACATTTAGGATAATGTTTTGTTTTGGCTGTTCAAGTGAGAGTGTGTATACTTGTATTGTATATGTTTGTGAGGACATTTTGTCTGGGCCCCACAACTTTACGGGACTTTTTTTTAGGGTTAAGACCTGGTTTTAGGGTTGGGGTTAGGCACCTAGTTGTGGTGGTTAAGGTTAGGGTAAGGGGCTGTGTTTCTCTGCTGCAACACACCTGATTCAAATGAATGGCTCGTTATCAGGCCTCTGACGAGCTGATGTGAATCAGGTGTGTTGGGGGCCTAAATCTGTTTACACGGTCACATTATGGGGACTTGTCTTCCTTCATAGGGACATTAGGCAATAATGTTAATTACTGGGTAAAGCTAGAGCAAATCTCCAGGAAAATGAATGCATTTTAATGTAATGTCCTCTGAAGTCAATGAAACCAGATAAAGTGTGTGTGTGTGTGTGTGCGAGCAGTGAGTATTCACACTTTAGCTGCAGCACATCCAGTTGGTGCTGGGCAGATTAGCATCAGCCATGAGCAGAGCTGTCTAAACCTGCTTAGGGCGAGGATGAAAATGAGATCATGTCCCAGCATCGTCCTCTGCCATTGGTCCATTACACCATCCAATCATGCTCCATCTGTTTTTACTTGGTGGCACAGCAGTCCCTTCTGCTCGATGGCAACTGACCCAAAGGGTGGGCAGGTCGCATTTCAAGGTGGAATAGACATTCTGTGACATAGGCACCACTTTTATGTATGTCTGCTTAACTGCTAGTTATGGATATAACTAGAACACATGTGTTTAACATCAAAGTTCTATAAATGCCGTTGATTTGATTTGATTTTAGTTAACATTATTTCATCATTTTCGCTAGTCATCCTGTTATTGTTGACTGTCAGTCTTTATTTTAATCAAGATCTCTTCAATTTTAATCATGTTTTGATGAGTTAAAACTCAAATTTTCTAGTTAGGTTCCACTTTTATATGCAATATATCATAGAGCTCTTTTTTTAATGTCCTTTTCAAAAAGTAGTTCATATATGTAGGGTTTATCGTTTATTTTTGCTGTGGTATGGGCATCAGAAATTCTATTTGTATTTGTATGGCAGACAACTTGTGACATCATGATGACTAAGGACCATTAAACTGATCTGAGTCAAATCAAACTGTAAACACAACAGTGTGGTTGTTTGTCAGAATTTAACATCACTTTCATGGCTCTTTAATGTTCTGCAAGTTTGGGAAACGTGCTGTGTGACACACTTACCTGCCACTTTATTAGGTACACAGCAGGTTACCTAATAAAGGGACTTTCTGCTGCTGTAGCTCATCTGCTTCAAGGTTCGATGATCAGAGATGATCTTCTTTATCCTCGGGTTGCAACGAGTGGTCCTCTGAGTCACTGTTGCTACACTTCACTGGGTATTTTCCTCTTTTTCGGGCCATTCTCTGTGAACACTAGAGATGCTGTGCATGAAGTAGATGAGCAGTTTCTGAAATACTCAGACCAACAACTATGCCACGTTCAAAATCACCTAAATCACATTTATTCCTCGTTGTGATGCTCAGTTTGAACTTGCCCTACATGACTAGATGCATTGAATTGCTGCCCTGTGAGTGACTGATTAGATATTTGTACTTCCTGAGTTATTCCAAAAGACTATGTTTTGAATTTGTCATAGTTGCCGTCTTCAAAAAGTTTTCAGAAGGACAGTATTAGATTCTAATTTTGTAATGCACTTCGTTCTGAGTTAATCTTATATGAAAAAAAGAAGAAAGACAAGTATATGGAGAGGAGACACGATGGGTGAGAGAAGAGGATGAGATACAAGAACACACACACACACACACACACACAGCCTCAGTGTTCCTTCATATTTGATGGTACATCTTACAAGGACTCGTGTGCCCCCGAGGCTTCTGACCTCTGCTTATCTGTAAGTGTGCTGATGTCCTCACTTTCCTCCTCCTCCTCTCCTCCTCTGGTCCTCCTCCTCTCCTCTCCCTCTACCTTTTTCCCTCGTCCCTTCGCTCCTCCTTCCATCTCTTTATGTTTATTCCCTCCTCCCTCACTCTCTCATGCTCAGCCAGGCGGCAGCGCGCTAATGCACCATGGCACATTCTGCAGCTCCAAGTCACAATGCGACCAGGCTTTGCTCAGTGACCGCACAGCGACCTCCCTCAGCATCGCTGCACACGGGCTCTGTGCTGTACCAGGCCTGCTGTAAAGAGAGGATGGAGTCAATGGTCGGTATTGGGGTAGTTGGGGTCAGGATGGGGGGTTTCACTGACAGGTGTGATCAGATCTAATAGCAGTGAGTCAAATTAATTCTAAGTACAAAGGCTGAAGTTGTGATGTGTCCTTCTACAAGGCACAAGCACTAGCTCGTGTGAACTATGGCATTTTTTCATCGCCCCAGTTCAGAGCACCTCGATTCTCAAACGTTTCCAATAATGTCCCCATTCAAAAAAAAAAAGATCTTGAGCTCAAGATAACATCTGATTCACTGGAGTTAAGACGGTGAGCTAAAATGTCCTTCTATGACCTTGGCGAGGTGAAAATAAAACTTAATTAGCTGATGAACATGTGAATTTGAAGTATCTTGACAAAGTAATGTAAATAATATAAATATATAACATTTAAAAATATATATATAAAAAATTGTATCTAATATAAATAAAAAATAACACTTTCCAGGACTTCAGGGACGCTGTAAATTTTCTTTTTCCTCTTTCAACCCCTGCTTCTCCATCCCTGAGGTCCTGACCGAAATCCCACCCTCACACCTTCCCATGATCCCGAAATTTGTTCTCCATCCCTCAAACACGTTCTTTATTCTCACAGCTCAGCAGATATGACCAGAGGGAAGGAGGAGGAGATAAAAGGACTGAGATGGTGAGAAAAGGAAGCGTGGACACCTTAAAGGTCAATGTGATGAGGGCAGAGAAGGAGAGGAATTGAGACAGATAAAGAGTCTGTGTGTATGTGTGTGAGGTGATGGTTTAAAGCTCAGCCCCGTCCTATTTTATTTATCTGTAAATGGAGATTATTCTCATCGCAGCAGTGCATCTTTCATCCATCCGTCCAACCTGAGGGCGACTCTGCCCATCTGTTCTCAAATCTTAGAGCCCGGCCTGCCATAGGCTGCACTGCAGAGAAACTCCAGCTCCACTCTCATCTTTAACTATTGTTGCAATAAAGCAGATGCTTTGAGTCTAATATGGTGCAGTACAAGGGAAAGCCAGTGTGGTGCAAGTGACATGATTAGGAAAGAAAGTCCCCGTATGAACTCAAGTTAGTGTCATTTGTTGGATTTTATTGACATTATTGACATTGAATCTACCACCAGCTCAGAAGCACTGTTTAGTTACAGCAGCAATAATCCACTTTAAGGGGTTAATGCAAAATCATAATTTAATACAATCCTTTAACAAAATCCTTAAAGGTCTTTTAAAGATCCAGTGTGTAAAATAAATGAGAAATAGTTCAGGAGAAATGTTTTTATTCTAAAAAACTTATTTTTATCCATGTGGACCTGGCATTTTCCTACTTTAGGAAAACGATAATATCATAGCCCCACCTCACTATTGTGCTTGCATTTGCTGTTGCTTGTCTTCATCTACTTCTCGTGTTTGGAGATGGTTTGGTTTGTTTGCGTTATGATGACTTCTTTTCTATCCTTAGTCGCCCTGTTGTGGTTCATTCCGTTTCTGTGAGTGTATACATTGCAATATATACTTATCGGAATAACCCCTGAAATATTGACAACCTTTTCTTTATTCATCCTGCTCTGCAGAGACTATAGGATTGAGCACAGCGCACATATTTCCCCTCGTCGTCTTATATAGGAGACCTCAGAATTTGCGCTGCTGCGTGAACTCCCTCTGCTTGTGTGTAAAGCCGCAAAGATCAACCTCTGTGCAGCAAACTCCATTTACATGTTCTTCATCCGCTGAGTTCTTTCCTCTGTCGGGTGATTGCATTTGTGATCGCTGCTTTTTGCACTATTAACCTGCACATGAACATAAAGCCCTGAGAGATGAACTGAAACGCAACCAGTGGCATGCACGCTACAGTTAGCCAGCGTGTGTGTGTGTGCATATGTATTTGTTACCTCTTTACGACCTTTTCTGGCATAAACACTGACCTTGTCAGGGCCAGTAGTCCTCACAGAGACCAAAACCTGGGCCTAGATTTGAATAGTGGTTAGGTTAAGGTTAGGGTTAGGCATTGAACTGGATGTGGTTACGGTTAGGGATTTGTTTATGCTGTCCAAATGAATGGAAGTCAGGGTCCCAAGAGGAATAGCTGTGCAAACTAAGCTGTGTGTGTGTGCGTGAAATGATGCATATGTGTGTGTTTTTTCTTACATGAATGTGTGTTGTCACTGACACTGTTGACCCCCCTGATATGATGGTTTCTCCTCTTGGATCCAGGTCACAGAGCATGAGCTCAGCCCGGTTCATCAGCAGGGCAACAACGCTCACACAAAACCCGCTGTCCTTAAAAACACGCAGCCGGATTATAGTCGTAAACTATGGCGTTTGGTAGAGATGACACCGCCGTAAAATGCAAATGCCATTAAGCCAATGATATGACAACAGCGCTGTCTGCACGCCGTGATGCAACAGGGAGGGCAACACACACACACACACACACACACATACACACACATACATACAGAGTGTAGTGTTTATTTTGCCTGAGGTTGTATATGTATTCAATTAAAGTGCCAGTATTTTACTCATTGTATGACCCTGTGGAGCTGGAATTAGGCCAAAGTAAACACAATGAGAGGAGTGGAGGCTGGGGGGGAGATTTGTCTAGATAGAAAGCTGATAAGCTGATCTCATGATTTAACCCCCCCACCCGAAACAATACAACTTAATATTGTCCTGACCGGTACTTTGCCCTCTGCAGACGCTCTGCAAAAGCCACAATCACCTAATTACCACCTTCAATAATTCAGCAGTTTGGCAGCAGCTACATGCAGAGACACTGAAATCCATTCGGAGCGACAGGACTAAAAGGATTCGGCCTCATACTCTGTGTACAACATGTTGATCCCTCCATTATTGATGCTGCATGCGAGTGTTTTATTAAGCTTGACTGAAACTGGAATAGACCTAAACTTGACCCTGAAGGTTTCACAGCTTCTGTTGCACATATTCTTTTACTGTCTAATTGTTGCACTACTTTCACCACAAATGACTGTATATCTACCATAAGTACCATCCTCATTACTCTACTTTCACAGTAGATTACTTTAGAATTCAGTACTTGCTGATTTTGGCTTTTCAATGTATTATCGGATATCAGCAAACGCACCTAATTTCAACAGTTTGGCTAAACTGAGGCTAACTCCTTCACTTTTATGTTTTCACCCTATCCAACTCTTATTTTTTTACATTTATTTATTTTACACAAAAGTATATCTATATGTAGATATACTTGTCTAGATATAGATAAGTCAGATCTGTATATCTATAGACTAAATGACCTCTGCAGTTGGGTTCTACTTCACAATCATTGTGATTTAGGAGTATCTTGCTTAAATAATCACCTTTAGCAGCCACACTTATAATTTCACAATTAAAAATAAACAAAAACATGTTACATTGTGCATTGTCAACGTTCAAGCCTGTGAAATCCATGTACGGTGTATCTACTGTTTGTCATGGGTTAATGTGTGTAAATCAAATTAAAGTCAATTCATTAAAATGAAATAAATAATAAACAATGTTGCTCTCAGGTGAAAACATTAAGTCATCATGTCTTCGGGAAGGAGAGAATAAAACGGGTCACACTTTTCAGCTTGACAGCTGAGCATTTGTGACATTATTGGGTTGATTATGAAAAAGGGTTCACGGGTTGAAGAGGTCGCCGAGGAATTCCCCTCTCAGCAGATGTGAACAAGTGAAAATGCTGCAAAGAGGCAAGGACACCAAGTTCAAACAAAGTTGAGGGGGAAAAAAAAGCCTTTTACTTTATAATGTAACGTCGTGGATGTGAAGAATAAAAAGGTTTATTGTGATCAGTGAAATCTTTAGCTGTAGAGCTGAAAGTGTTTCTCAGATCAACTTATGAGGTGCATATTAAATGCTTTATTCTAACTTGTAAAATGGTTTATGTATCACTTAAAACATTCATTCAAAATCACAATTTACCAGGTTATTCTCTGTTAATGCTCCTTGTGATCCTTCAACAACCACATTTACAATAAGGGTCACAAGGAACAAAGGTCATCATGGTTAACTAATGATCATTCTGTACTCTCATACACTGATGAAGTCACAGTTAAGGATGCATGTTTTACACTTTATAATCCACTTCACACTGAGCATTAATGAAGGTAAAAGTAACGATTATTTATCCAGATTTTCAAATGTTCCCTGTGAACAGAAAAGGCATTTCTAGTTATTTAAAGCTTTTAATGTTAATTTTACACCAGCAGTTAACAGTTTTTAGACCCTTGAGTAATATACTCATTAATAACTGAATATCATTAATACATATTTTTGTTAAAACATTGATTATTTCTTGGTAAACGCTTATAACAGCGTAACGTAATGTTAATTCATGTAAAGTGTTATGGAAAAGTGCACAGTCAGACAGGATTTATCATTGGACTATAGAGTGCTGATTAGTGTGAAAATACTGTTAACTGTAGCGGGTCAGAGGAGGCGGTCCTAATGAGGACAAATGTGTCCTTAAAGCCCCTAATGTGTTGGGTTTATTGTGATCAGATCTAAGGACACATTCAGACACATCTAGTCTTTGCGTGCATGTGTGTGTGTTATCCTCACCCCACAGTCCCAACACTGAGGTCTGCCGCCCTTTGGTTTCTCTGACCGGGGGTTTCCGACATCAGTGGGGTACAGAGACGCCGGTGGACAGGGGACGATGATGGCGTCTGGCATGTTTGGGTTCTGTCTGCACATTTTAGCCGTGGCTGCATGCAGACACCTACTGTGCTGTGTGTGTCACACGGTTACAACCTGTGTGTGTGTGTGTGTGTGGGGTCTTTGTATCCGTGACAACACCAGGCATGTTTTTTAACACGTCCACACAGCTCCATGTGTTCCACACTTGTCACTGTCATATATATATATATGTATATATGTGTGTGTGTGTGTGTACATTAATATCAGTTGCAACACGTGGCGCTTGGCCATATGGCCGCTCATGACGGTCTGTGTGTATGTGTGACTGTGTATGCAGCATATTTCTCCATATGCGCTCCCTTATCTAAAGTTGAGAATGTGCCTTCATGCGTTCACATCTGTCTGACTGACTGTGTAGGTTCCTTCTTGTGTATGTGACCAAACGCCCCCCGGGGAGGGAGCTGTGACCCATAATGTAGCCCGGGAGCGTGCACAGTGCGTGATCCTCACGCTTGATCCAGGGTGTCTTACCCAAATTATGATGGAGGTGTGAAAACACGTCTGGGCACGAGAGATCGGGGGTTAAATCACACTCCTTCCAGAGTCTGGCTCCTCTGCATCTCAGGTGTCCTCACACCTCAGATAATGCTAATGTGCTGCTGATTTGAAAGCATCAGGAGACACTGTTTCCATGCAGAACCAGATGACTGCTGTCATTGGTTCTCTACAAACTCATGTTGTTTTAAAGTGTTTTTAAAAGCACTGAAAAATGTACCGGGAGACGTGCAGAGAGAGAAAAACAACTCCACACATTCATTTGAAGAGGGAAATATTGTGTTGACATCATGGAAGGAGTCGGTTTATGCCTAATGTACACACACATGCATGGGTAGTGTGGTGTTTAGTCTTATCCAAAATAAACGCCTTCATTTTCATTAAAGGCCATGTTGAATCCGAGCTAATCAGTGAAACAACTTACTGAAAGACTGGAAAATATCACATGTTTTAATCGCTAATGGTATCTTTTTTAAAAGTTACCTTAACATGTCCCAAGTTTCCCCTTAGCGTCAACTTAAAGTTACGTTAAAGTTAAAGTTAAGAAGTTGTGAATCTAAAAGCAGTTGAGATGAAGCTCTACTGTTTGGTTTGACAGCTGTGCGTCATTGTCATGGGTTTGAGAAGTTTGACTTTGCACAAACAAAGTCCTAAAATCACCTGATGTTGGGAGAGAAGCCTTTCAGTCCTGCTCTCTCCTCAGTGGCCAAAAAAAAAAGCATCAGACATCAAGAAAGAGATCTGATGATGGACAATGGTGGGACTGACCGCTTAGGGACACAGAGGAGCAGCTCCTCAGGAGGAGGGAGGCAGCTCCTCTGTTACGTGAACATAGTTTGGTGACGATGTCCGTCTAAAGAAGCCCTCTGTCATCAGTCTGATTGTCATGTCTGCAGGCTAAAATGACTTGACACAATGTGATGCATCTCAGTGGCTGGCACATGAGCCATGTGAAAATAAACGCAGAGCTTCTTCTTTTTTTTCTTTTTTTCTTTTTTGTTGATGTTAATTTGCTCTGTGTTCAGGCCTCGGTTCACAGCTCGGTCAGCCCTCCCTGATACTATATTCCCGTTTGTTTCAGTAAAGGTTCTCCCGTCACATCGCATTTAGGTCGAGATGCCTGTGAACTGTAAATGCACCGCGCGCAGGGACTGGGCCTGCACGCTGACGATTCTGGGTCCTGGGCTCCGTCGCTTTCAGGACAGATTGTAAAAAAATAAATAAAATAGGTGCTGATATATTATTATATTAAAAATTATAATAATGATCTTTCCTTTAAATTCTAGGGAATATGCATTCTTTCAAATCTCTCTCTCTCTGACCAGGTTTAAATCTTTTAGTCATTAATAAAGTATTAAACTGAAGCATGCAGTGGATTATATGTTTCTTTTCTCAGTTATGTTCTTTAAAAACAAATGGATTAAATGTGTAAATAGGACAGCTAATTCTCCTAAATGAATTACAGAAAAATAATTACAGAATGGTTATATTAAGTAAAAATAGACACTTTAAAAAAATAATTTTGAAGTGAGTACCAAAAGAACAATATTGCTATTATACACTGTTATATTTATAATAGTACAAATTACCTCATTTGTGCGATTGTATCCATCAGCAGCAGCAGCAGCAGCAGCAGCATCAGCAGCAGCAGCAGCAGCAGCAGGAGAAGTGTGTGTGTGTCTTGTAAGAAAAGGCAGCAGTGTCTCTTTGCTTTTCTCGCTGTCCCTCCTCAGTGGGTGAGCTGATCCCTTCACTCTCCCTCCTGTTCACCCTGATTTCATAAATAATTCATGGCTCGGTCAGAACCAACAAATGAGCGCACTAATTGGTGTCTTTTTTATTAACATCTTTGTGACTGTTATTAGTGGCAGCTCTGGTGCGTGCGCGATTAAACATGAAATTAAATAATGTGACGGTGAGAGAAAATGTTTTTGTGTTTTTGTTTTTGTTTTTTCTACACGCCCACCCTGCATTAACCCTCTTGTTAATTTCCAAAACAGATTCAGGGAAATTAATTTTAAATTTGATTGCAGTTGCTTTGGCAAAGCGCTCATTTAAGTATTCATTTGTGAAATGGCTCAATTTATTTGCCAGTGGATATATACCAATATTCTTTTTTTTCTAATGATGGAGAGGTGAACAAATAAAGCAGAAATAGTGATGGAATGGAAATATTAAATTGTGACCAGTTAATTGATTGTTTATTTATTGTTCTATTTAAGAGAAAATGATGTTTGACGGCAATAGTTACATCAGGGCTGCAGCAGAGTGTGTTTTAAATCCGTTCTTATGCACTTTTTAAATTTGATGGATGATTTATTTTCAATTAAACTGGCATTATTATTATTATTATTATTATTATTATTGTTATTATATATATTGTTGTTGTTGTCCCTTTAAAACAGCCAGGAGGGGAGTGTGTGCCTTACAGTGAAGCGTTAAACGAAGGTTAATACGTGTTGAGGCATAATACAAACATAATTAGGTCACATTAAGTTCATGACTCAGTCAATGATTTTTCCTCTTTTTATTTTCTCTAGGCAAATTAAAGGAAAATGAAGTCTATGCTACATCTTTATTACATAACATAATGTATATTTAGTAGAGTTGCTTGGGTCAAGAGTATTAAACAACATAAATGCTCTCAAGACAACGTCCTGGAATAGAATTCTTCAGTTTTCAGTGTGCTTTTATAATAGAGCTGTCAAAATAACAGACCTGCTGAAATTCTACAGTGTTTTTCTATATCTTCTGGAATATAATTGTTAAATTTGCAGAGTTCAGAGTATTAAGGATAGAATAGTCCGATAATAAGGAATTCTACAAAATGTATACTTCCTGAAAAAGAATCACGAATTATGTCCAGAGAATCACATTATTCTAGGATATTTATTCATTTATTTATGAATTATTTATATATTTATTTATGTGTACAGCACACGGTCAACACTTTTACATATAAACACAACATTAAAACGGGAAAATACACTATTTTACGGAAGAGGATTTGGGGCCACATGCGATTCTTTTCTTTTTTTGTGGAAACACATTTTTAAAATTCACATTTAAAGTGCTAAAGAGGAGCTCAATCATAAATGTTCTTGACCTGGATTTAAAAATATTCATATCTGGTGATGAAGAAGAATTATTACATTCTTTTGTGAAAGAGAATGGTCCATGTCTGTTGGAGAAGAACTTGACTGAAATACAGATCAAAGTACAACTTGTTTTTATATATATATATATATATATATATATATACACGTGTGTGTGTATATATATGTATATGTACATGTAAATGTGTGTGTGTGTATATGTGTATATATATATATATATATACAGATATATATATATATATACAGATATATATATATATATATATATATATATATATATATATATATATATATATATATATATATATATATATATATATATATATATATATATATATACGCACGCACGCACGCACACATCACCTGAGCTTTGGTGTGAATTTGTTTGTCTTTCCTGTTGCACTTCTTTCATGTGTGGACCTGCACAGTGCCACAGTGTGGCCACCTCTGGACACACGTCTCCCCTCAGGAACAGGCGGATTTAGACGTGTTCCAGTGTGTTGGGAAAATACTGGGTAATGGTTCAGGTGTGTGAGAGGAGTGAGACCTGCAGCAGCTCTGGAATAAGTTCATTTAGCATGATAATGCATGAAAATGCACCTGCGGCAATGTATATAAAATCTTTCAACGTTTTCTTCCCTTTTCATTTTGTTAGACAGCAGCAGCAGCAGCAGCAGCAGCAGGGACAGTCAGTTTCCATGGCAACAGAAGCAGATGTTTAGGGGCTTCTCCTGTGTGATTTGATGTGAACTGTTGACCTCCGCCGTAGAAAATACCCCACAAATGCCAGTAATGGATATGGATTTGTGAGTGTACATGCTGCTGCAGCTGTATCGCCTCTAACGCAGCTTGGCACACCATATGCCACTGTATGTATTTTTTATAATGTGAGGCTGTGGGGTTTACTTACAATGGCTGGACAATTTACTTCACTCACAGGCTCTGGAGCTTTGCAGCAACACGCACACACACACACACACACACACACACACACAGCTCCTTCTGTATATAAATGTGATGATATTTCAGCAGCTGTGCATCATTTATAAGCAACAGGTTCAACATGCACAAAAAGAAACTTAAAGAGAGCTAAGCAGCAGACCTGGTTTACATGGGAATACAAACCTGCACCATGTGACTTACGTTCCATTTACTTCATAACTGAGAGTGATGTCACCCCCGGGTTCAACAATGTTCCACGTTGAGAAGCTGGGGGGGCTGGGGGGGCTGGGGGCTGACATGGATGCGATAGTTTCTCCAGCAATCCATTGTTGATAATACCAATCAGTAACGATGCTCTACATCAGGGGTTTCAAACTTGCGGCCCGTGAGCCATAATGTGGGCCCCCTACTTGATATCATGTCATAATGAAAACACGACCTCTTCTCCCCCATAAACAGTGCGTACACTGAGGTGCAGCTGCCAGCGAAACGTTAAAATATTACAAATATAACAAACATGTTGTATACATCTATATTCTATTATAATAATACATTCAATCTTTCAATATATCACATTTAACATTAAATAACATGTGTATATATGTGTGTATATATGTGTATATATATATATATATATATATATGTGTTATAAGCTTGTTTAGTGTTTTTTGTTCAAAGTTTTGCAACTTGAAATTTTGTGAAAACATCATCATTTTAGTTATGTCCCATGCTTAATTTAGTTTAGTTTTAGTTATTTAGTTAGATATGAATTGCAATATCATGATGGAGTGTCATGTTATCATATTAAGGTCATGTTGCCCACGCTCTAGTGAACATTTGCTTTCTCTGGACCCCTGCATATGTTTACCACACACTGTGTTAGCGACAAATAAAATGTCTAAAATTGAACTTGTACTGGGAAATGTACTGAGTAATACGTATGCTCTTTTTTACTCTATGACAAATAAATAGAACTGAATAGTAAAACAGGTTAGAGTGACATTTTGCTGTCAAACCCGAGGTGTTTATAAGAGAATAATTCTTCACAGTAGCAGCAGAGAAGTGTTGCACGAGGATTATTGTACCAAATATTGTTTTTATTGCTCAACTGATGGATAATAGTCTAATTCTGCTCTATTAGCTGAGAGTGTTTGAATTGACCAGTTTGATGGTAGGCGGCAGGGATGATTTCCTGGTGTGCAAAGTGGTGAACGTGCGTCTGTGTTGGACAAGAGCGACATTAAGAGGGTGGGAGGAGGAGGAGGAGAAGGAGTTACCCACAATCCTCCAGTCTGACACTTTAGGTAAAAGCACAAACTCTGTGTGCAGTGTCTTATGTCAGCTGGCCAATGCACTCAACCAGTAAGTAAGTGAGTGTGTTCCGCAACAAAGACACAAACACCCATTATGTCTGTCATTGGCTCGGCCACTGAGCCAATTATCTCCTCCTGCCCATGACCCTCCATTTTGGAAAGAAGCTGAAAATACAGGGCGGGTCATGTATAACTTTCATTTCAAACTCCACGTCTCACGTATTTGCTTTTATAATTGTTGGGCTCATAAAAGTGGGGGGCAACGTCCCGAGCAAGGACACGCACTGCTGCAAAAATTGAAGCAACTCATTTCACGTTGCGATTGGGTCATGTATAACTTTCATTTCAAA
The DNA here is from genome assembly GCF_019176455.1 of Solea senegalensis. Classification (NCBI taxonomy): domain Eukaryota; kingdom Metazoa; phylum Chordata; class Actinopteri; order Pleuronectiformes; family Soleidae; genus Solea; species Solea senegalensis. The sequence goes on along the minus strand of NC_058023.1, from coordinate 10,163,398 downwards.
CTCCACGTCTCACGTATTTGCTTTTATAATTGTTGGGCTCATAAAAGTGGGGGGCAACGTCCCGAGCAAGGACACGCACTGCTGCAAAAATTGAAGCAACTCATTTCACGTTGCGATTGTTACTTTAACCACGAGCTCACCTCTGATAGATGTACCAAACGTGACCTTTTCTCCTCCTCCTCCCCCTCCTCCTCCTCCTCCTCCCTGACAGTGGCTGTGGCCTTGGTGCACAAATGGGAAGAAAGAATGCGGTGGGTTTTCATGCGAGTAACAAAAGTGATGCTGACTCAGAAACTGATGGTGTCATTAAATCCAACTGAATTATATCAATGTATTCAAAATGAGAAGATCAACTTAAATTCCTGCTTTGCAATTTCATAAAGATAAAACTACTTCTTCTTCTTCTTTTTTTTTGTTCCCGGTCGAGCTTTCCAGCGATTTCTTAAATGTAATTTACATCACATAATGAGGATGAAAAGGATAACTGAAACAACCCAACAATAAAGAAATAAATGGTAACCGGCTCTCAAGTGTTAAGGTCCCAATTTTGGCCACAAAGGATTTAGAATAGCGTGAAACAATTTACGACGTGAGTGTAGCTAGACTTTTCTTAGTGTTTTAAAAAAAAAAAAGAATAAAGAAAACTATGTTGCTGTCTACAAAATCCAGTTATTCAAAATGCTTTTGAACTTCACTCTGGTTTTGATAAAGCAAAAAAAAAAAAACTGAGAGATTGAGAGATGACAATGATGAACATGATGTTGGCCGTTGCCAGGTTTGTGAATCTTTGTTTCCAAAAGGCTCAAAGCTCAGGAGGCGCTGTGGTCACCACCACTGCCGTGTCCATTGGCTCTATCTTGTAAAGCCTGGCCCACACTACAGGATTTTCAAATCTGACTTGATTTTCAAAGCATGGGAGACCACAGACGCAACAAACTTTGGACTTTAAATCTGGCCAATTATCTTCTTCTGTGGGGCAGGTTTGAGTCATGGAGTAAGTTTGGTGCTACATTGCTAAAGGAATTCACCCATCTACTGTCGCTTTATCCTCCACATGAGGGGCACGGGGGATGCTGTGCCAATCTCAGCTGACATAGGGCGATAGGTGTGGACAGTTCGCCAGTCCATCACAGGGACACCGAGAAACGATTCACTCTCACGCTCACACCTATTGTCCACACGGGGAGAACATGCAAACTCCATGCAGAAAGGCCCTTGAACCTGGGTCTTCTTGCCACAGGGATTCACCTCATATGCACAAATGACACTTTTCTAGACTATTATTTAAAACGAGAATCAGGGCCACACGGGGGATAGTGGTGGTGCACACACAGCCAGCATTTCAGCCCTCTGGGTTATTGAATGTTATCGACATTACAAAGCAAACTTATTTAGTTATTGATGTATGTATATTTTTAAAGGTATTCGTGTGTGTTGCGTGTGAGGTGTGCAGCCTCACACGCAACACACGCTTGAGGAAAAAAAAAAACTGAACCAATTAAAGATTTACTGACGCAATTAATCTTTAATCTGATCATCACCTCCACCCAGAGCTGCGACTCCCACACTCTGCCATCAAACTTTTATAGCGGTAATGGAGATGAAGCTGAAATGGAATAAATGCTCCTTCCATTTAATCCCAGATGAAAGGTGAAAGAAAATGTTTCTGAGGTGTTACACGGTGCGAGACATCTCTGCCCAAATGTGCCGCAGAAGCAGAGCCACAGAATGGCATGGAGTCCAAGTCTGTGTGTGTGTTCTTGTCTTTGTGGCTTTGTGAGGACCAAAAGTCATATCCTCCTGGTCCTCACTTCTTTAAAGGGCTTTATGGGGGTTAAGACCTGGTTTTAGGGTGAGGGTTAGAATTGGGTTTAGGTTAGGGTTAGGCATTTAGTTGTGATGGTTAAGGTTAGGGTTAGGAGCTGAATCTGAGATGTAAGAGGTTAAAGGTGCTCGTGTGGTTTATTGGCAGAAACTGAATATTCTATCCTCATATAGTTGTTTTTTATCGCCTTACTGTGTGTCTGGGATTAAAATCTGTCACGTGACAAAGTCACTGCATCGTGTCACATCCAGTGTGTGAAGGCCACCGTAGTCCTGTGACCGATTAGGAAGGGGAGGGGTGAGTGGAGGAGTCCGGACCTTTCAATATGTCATCAGTGTGTGTGTTTGTGCAGTCAAGTAATTGCAGTTTGAAGACTTTTTTTTTTTTAAATCCTGTCTTATATAATGTTGGTCACATGAGGTGCACAGAGGTCAAGGATTGGATTAGGCTCAGTGTGTGTGTGTGTGTGTGTGTGTGTGTGTGTCAGTACACAGTAAAAGAGACAGCGTATAGAACGCAGGAGAAAAATATATGGACCTAACTCCCAGCACACACAGAGAAAATGTAGCCTGAGGATGTGCGTTCATGCATGAGTGCATCTGTAAAGGAGCAAAAGAGCACATACTGTACAGACGGCGTGTTCACCACTAGAGGGCACCCGCCCTCGGTGAACTTTTGACCCCTGCTGCTGGGGCGTTCGGACAGCATCACATCTGCTGTTTTCACGGTCCGAGCGCGGCGGCACAAACGGACTCCACGAGTGAGCGTCCGGACTTCCTACGAACTATTCAAGTGGGGGAAAGGGAACGAGGAGTGTGACATAATACACACTGACACAGTATGAAACAGAGGGAGGAGACGAGGATGGGGACATGGTGAAGGGAGAGAGGAGCTGACAGGAGCTCTATGTGAATGTGTTCACTCAGTGCACTTTGTGAATATCTCTTCCTCTGCTGCAAAAAATATTCCTCCCTTGTATTCTCACAAGTCATATGTTTCGTATAGATATACTATACAAAGAAGTATAATTAGTGGATCATTCTGTAGCTTTTCTATGCTTCTACAACCTCTCTTTTTCATCTGGTTTGCAAGTATTTGGGTCATTTGATTTACTTTCCAACACAAAACTGTTATCAGTTATATTCTATCCATAGCAAAAAGGAACACAGTCCTACGTTTACTTTTCCCCTTCCCTTCATCGTTCTCTTCATCTTTTTGCTCTTTTCCCTGCCGTTTTTCAGCCTCCTGGTTTATGAGCTGATCAGATGTTCATCATCCCCTCCTCCTGCAACCTGAACTCCATCTTTTTTGCATATTGTAAAAAGAATAACAACAAAGAGCAGCATATGGTTGTCAAAAGCCCTCAGATTTGGGTGAAAGTTAGTCATATCTCTGTGTTATCCTCTTATTGTGTTTTGGGTCAATTGGACTTTGGAAAAATGGCAAAAAAACAGCCATGAAAAAACGGCTATGTGGGAAGCATCATAACTCATTCAGCCATAAGAGCAAAGCTAAAATCTGTAAAAGAAATCTTGGCTTTAAGTGGCTCTAAAACGTTGTATTTACAGAATAAATACAAATGTTCATATTGTGAATATCTTAAATATGTGGATATGAATTATTATCTTAGAATAAGGCAGAGTTAACCACTCACTTATGTGACCTCTTCATATGTGATCACATCAAATTTAAGTTAAAGATTTGACCGGGAAAAAAAGGAAGTTTCTAAAAATCCTAACTTCACTCCACTCATTTAGATTCTTTACGGTGTGCCATGCTGGATGACTTTGATTTGCAACACACTCTGACAGCTGCTCCCACCGGACTCCTTTCAGCCAATCATCTCGGCCTCTGACGGCCTCTCAACCAATGGGGCAAAGCATAGCCCTTGGGATGGGGGAGGCGTCTCATTAGCTAGATTCCAGGACCTGGCTCTGGCCCACTGGACGCAGTCAACTGGAAAGGATGCAGTCCAGAGGGGGATTCATCATGTGCTGCCTTGTCTTCTCTCCCTCTCTCTCTGTCCAGGAATGGACAGAGCTGAGGTAGTGAGGAAGTAAAAGACATGGGAGCACAACATTTCAAGTAGAGATGCACCAATATCACTTTCTCCTATATCAGAGGTGTCAAACTCATTTTTGTTCAGGGGCCACATACAGCACAATTTGATCTCAAGGGGGCCGGACTAGTAAAAATAGCAAAATAATGGAATAATAACCTATGAACAACAAGAACTCCTTTGTTTTTTCTCCTTTGTATTACATTTAATGAAGGATAATTTTACAAAACATGAAATTTCTTGAGAAATATAAGTGGAATTTCAACAATATCATGCCTAAATTTACTATTTACACAGCACACTGGATCTCTAAAGGCACAAACATTTAGTCACGGTTATCTGGAGCATTTGACATTACGTTTAGATTAGTGTGAAATTTTAACAAATTCATCCTGTGAGCCAGATTGGACCCTCTGGCGGGCCGGTTCTGGCCCCCGGGCCGTATGTTTGACACCCCTGTCCTATATGCTAACTTGTATTTGAGTACTAATAATACAATTCCCTAGTCTGTATAAATAGGAGGAAGGGCATCTGGTGTATAAAAATCTCTACCAAATCAAATATGTGGATCATCCACTCTGGTGACCACTAGAGAGGGAGAAGCAGTTGTCAAATCTTTTGTTGTGTTGACTTTTCGTAGCAGAGCACAGTTTGTAGTCTGCTCCACAGTACTTTTGCCATAATTGCCTAATATAACATCGAATAATCTTAAAAACTTTTTCCAGACTGCTGATATTGCGACACCTCCGCTTATTGCCACACAGGCGCAGCTGACACTTGTTATTCGTATCATTATCGGTGCGGCCCTACTTGAAAGGGGATGTATGCAAACTTTGTTCTGCAATCCTGATTCAAAACAGAGTAGAGAGGTTTCTGAAAACCACAGAAATAGGGACCTGAGAAAGAGAGAGTTAACTAACATTGGCTGAGGCTCAGTCGCTGAAAATGTTCAACGCCGTCATCCGTCTTCAAACTCGGACACTTCTCCACTGCAGACCTTTGTATTGAGACTGCTAAGGTTTGGTAACGTACAGCGTTTGCGACACACGGCTGCAGCTTGCTTCGTTTGACTAACTCTGCTGCCCCCTCACATGTTGGAGTACTACACACCATTATCAGTGAAGTCACTATTTCAATGGAACTGGTTAATCGCTGACGACATATCATGAATATTTCATGACTTCACATAACACGTCTTACATCAAGCAGCTTTCATTTTTAGTAAATCTAGTCTGTAGAACTTCTGTTGTACTGTACTGTTTTGGACTCATAGGATTCTTTTTTTTAATATATATATATACATATATACATATATATGTATATATATATATGTATATATGTATATATATACATATATATACACATATGTGTATATGTATGTATGTATGTATATATATATATGTATATGTATATATACACATATATATATGTATATGTATATGTATATATATATATACACACATATATATATATATATCTATAGCCCTATAATAGACATTTGTCCTCATACTCAATTAGTATCTTTTTACATGCACAGCTGTCACCATCAGAGGTCTTTTCTTAGACCACAGGTGGTTCACGTGACTGTGGGGCGAGGGGCAGATCTTGAACTTCTCATGGTCCATCAGGTTCAATATGAGTCCTTGCCTTGGACGGACCAGCAGTGACCTTTGCAGCCACTGACATGCAAAAAAAAAAGCCCACCCCACCTACCTGTACTTGTCAGCAGACGCCTCTTCTGCCCGCATGAGCACAATTCTCCGAAATGTTTTGGTCAGTCAGAGTAACGTACGAGAGTTTTTGAATTGGACAAAAAGAAATTTGTAAGTTGAAAAACTCACTTTTTGTCTTCAATTAGTGTTGATGGCACAGCTTAGGAGCAGTAGCAAGGAAGTGAAATGTTCATACTTCATATGGGGAAAAAAACACATTTAACACAGTGTTAGATCAAAATCAGTCCACATTTATTTTCCTCATAATAGTATTCTCTCGAGTTTTCACAGACTATATAGTTCATATTACCATATCCAAAGAAAAGCTCTCTCTCAGTTTTTTATGTGTTTTTCAAGGTTATTATGATGCAACACAAGAAGAGTAGAAGAAAAGTACCCGCGTTCTCCTGACTGGCGTTTGCTACCAACAGTTGTCTGTTGCCTCTTTAATTAATTATTAGTTGTAAGCTATTATAATGTGAGTAAATATGGGAGTAGTATAAGGCTCAGTCACTTCACAACTTTTATTGTCAATTACCCCCAAAATAACAATTAGAATATATTGAAATCCAATTTTCATAGTTCAATTAAAGCAAGATACACAGTGATTAACGCAACTTATGTGCAAGAAAAGCAGGTTTTGTGTCATGGCTAATTATCCTCAAATAAAGCGAGCGGTATCGTATTTGTCACTGCTGACCAAATCATTTTCACAATATTTCGGTAATTAAACTCCTCCTTTTACAGTCGGCGCCCAAATGCACAATCATAACATGATTTATCATTAACTAGCACTAGAATGTCGTGCTAATTACAATGTGTCAGAAATAAACCGGGAGTATTAGAGCCACTTGAATATTAATGGAGGTGTTAAAGCAGAATCACATTTATTCTCTTCCTGGGTCAAGTACTGAAAAGAAAAATACATTGTTGGAAAGGCCATTATTCAAATGAGAGTGCAAAAAAAAAACAAAAAAAACAGCCCAGCCATTAACTTCTGTTTTAACACAGCCCGGTAATTTGGTTTCCAACATTTGTAGACATGATTGACTTTGCCGTTCCTGTCTATTGTGGTGCATGTAAATGAGGCGCCATCCATATTCCCCCAAAAGCCTGATTCGGGAACTTAAAAGGCTCCAAATGAAGATAAATTAGGGTTACTGTGTTGCTTTAATCGGAACTAACGCCGGCAAAAACCAAAAAGAGTGCCCGACAGTTGATTCACCATTCACCGTTTGTGCCATTTAGCCCAACAATGCTTGACGGGGAGCAAGGATTCACCTTTGAACTCGCGGATAGCGGCGATCTCTTCTGTTTTATCAAGGTCCTTGAATGGAAATAAGAAAGGGTGTGATGGCTTTCGCGATCACATTTCACATAAAAGGGAAAAAAAAAAACACTTTCACATCCTTCACCTTGTTTTTTTACGGGTTAAATACTCTTCCAGCCTTGGTGTTTAAAACGTTTAGATCATTAGTTTGTAAAAAAAAGGTCTGTTTATTTGTTGCTTTTTTAAAAAAAAAGTCTGAAAACAACTCAAGGCTTAAAACTTTTTTGTTATCTCTTTATGTACGGTATACCTATATCTATTTACATATCCACGTACAGTTTGTCCCTGCACCTACACGTGTATAATCCTTTAGGGGTCGCCACCTGCCTCCATCTTGGCCTATCCCTTCTGTCCTCGTCTGTGACGTATTATTTATGTATATCCCTATATCTTATCTACTGTACGCGTTCATCTTTTTAATCTTTAAGGCTTAACCATTAATAGCTTTTGGAATAATTGTTTTGTGGTATAGTAAATCAGATATTTGATGTTGAAATATCAGTTTATGTATAAAACATAAATAAATGGCCTGTTCTTATGACACATTATGGCAGAGTTTGTTTTTGGATACCTGGTATGTTTAAAACATTATGCTAAAGTGTGTGGAAAATTATGTCTGCATCAACTGCAATTTGACAACATTTTTTTTTCGCACCCTTAATTTCATTTCGAAAACAGTCCCCACCCTGCCAGGGTGATCAAAGACCCAGGGATCCATCTTTACACAGCACCCTCTCATCTTGCCTCTGAAGGCAGCCGACATTGAATGGACAGATTAAAAAACATTGCTGCCATGTTAGATACAGACCAGCACTCACACTCCATAATTATTAGCCTGATGATTACACACAAGTGTTCTTTGGATGCAGCATCTGGCTCCGCGGATGATGGAAGTTGTTGTATGTATCCACCCGCATTTTCCTGCCTGTCAAAAATTGCATTCTGAGAAAGCTGTACTCCTCTCATCAAGAGTCATAATTTACTTGTCAAAGCAGGAGTCCTCTCAGCGTGCGGGAGGCTCCCCGGGGTTATAATTGCGAGATGGTTTGGTTCTCCTGAAATGCCTGCAGTCAAAAGATGGAGCACAGGCCTGCTATAGTCTGGCTTTGTGTACTCCTTCCTTTTAAAAGTAGCCATTTGCACAGAAAAGTGTAAAACACAGTTATAAATGTGACTTTCACCATCAACTCCTTCTCATCAGTGACTTTCAACACTGATTACTCTGGCGGCTCCACACTGACACAAGGCCCCCATCTTGTGGAGGACGCATGAACGTCACTCTCACGTCAGCAGAGGCTGGTTTGGAAAATCATTTTAAAGTTTTAAAAAGTCTAATCATTGATGGGTATTTATATGAATCTTAATGGGGGACCAAATCTATCAAAATCAATGAATAAATAGTCACACTATTATATTTATGAAGCTTAATATTGGCACAAATGATTATATATTCCCATTTGTGTCTGTATTTATTCTTATGGTCACTTTCATTTAAATTTATAGGCATGTATTTTTATGTCATTGATATTTTTATTACAACATTTAATCTAAATAAGACTTTTTTTAATATATATATATATGTATATTGAATTAAAAGGGGACATTTTAAACTGGACAGTTAATAAATATAGGAGTTCATGCAAAAGTAGAAAAATACAAAGTGCTTTGTAGATTATTTTTAATGTTATTTTTGACATATTTAATGCACTGACTTGAATTTGGCAGCTTTGGTCAAAATTAATAATTCACATACATGCTCCTGTACTTAATTAGTATAGGTACAGTTATGAAATACTACTTTATACCTTTGTACAGCTACATTTAATAGGAATTTTGGTTGTACTTATAATTGATTATTTGATGACAAATCTGATTATTTTTCATAATTTCTAATTTGTGGTATTGCTTCTTTTACATAAACAAAAAAAGGCTACTAGTACTTTTGTTTCTTGCATGTTTATTTGTTGCTATAACGACGTAATAATAATAACAGACACAATAAATACATCATCTTTTTCCAGTTCTACATCAAACACTGCTCTCTGCTGTTCAAAGCCAGTATGTCCTCCAGCTTTTCAAACAATCCTTCACTCGCAGAGTTCATTTGCTTGCTGGTGAGCACGTGATACCTGCCTCCACACTTCTCTACGAGCCCCGTCAGTTCCCCATTCCTCAGGATGTGCTGCTCTGCGCTCACCCCTAAAGTTTCCCCCCAGGTGAACAACACCAGGGTGCGCTGCCAAATCTCCTCCCCAAGTAAACTTGCGTGCTCCTCCACGGCTCTCCTGTACTTCTGCGTGCAGTTTAAGAAGGCGGGCATGAGCACGAGGACGATGTGAGGACCTGGGTGACACCACGTGATGCTGTCGCGAAGGCTCTTCCTCTGCAATGAGTGGTTTGGCTCTGGTCCGTCTCGCCACCTCAAACCTAGCGGCTCGACAACTGCTAGGTGTCTCCCTGCTACCTGACCTCTCCAAGATCTAAAGGTGGATCCATCAGGTTTGGAGCCTTCGCCACCCAGGATGGTGACGCCAGCTGGAGAGTGAGATGACCAGGACTCCCCTAATACCATCACCCTCAAATACAACGGAGGAGAGTCTTTGTTGTTTGACCCTCTGTGACCCTGAGCAAACTGCCTCAAATCCTGCCTGATGCTCTCCACGTCCTGTTTGCTTCTCTTCTTCATCATCTCTACTCTTCCTCCCCTCCCTTCCTTTTTCTCAAGCATCTCTATCTCTGCGTGATCCTCCCTAGCCTTTGTGCGTTCTCCTTTATCTTTCTGTCGTCCTCTTCCCTTTTCCCTTATCTCACTGACCTGTTGGTACATTATATGGACGTCTTCCTCTGAGCTCTCCGCTGCAGTTCCCACACTGGCATAATTCACCCTATGGATGCTCCCGTTGTTGCAATCAACATGTGGACCACTCCCTGAACCTCTTTGCTCTCTTTCGTGCAACTGTGCCTCTCGAGCGTCGAGGCTTTGCTCCCATGTGTTCAGTTGTTTGAGTGCGATCTTCAAATTCATCTCTTTCTTGCAAAGCTCCTCTTTCAGCAAGGCCAAGTCTCTGCCCATCTCGTCCAACTGCTGCGTTGTAGAGGTTACGTGATCATTTCGCATCTGCAGCTCCGACTTCCAACTGAGCAACTCCTGCTCTTCGTTTTTTAGGTAGTGCTCTCGGTCTTTCAGCTCTTTCCCGTGGTCTTTCAAACCCTTCACCTTCCTCTGGAGATCTTGCCCGTGACAGCTGAGCTCTGCGTGTTTGCCTTCCAGAGCTCTGAGCAAGCCTTCAATCTCCCTCTCCTTTTTCTCAACATTCTGAGCTCTCATTTTCACTCCCTGCTCATGTTGATCTCTCTCCTCTTGCTCTTTTTGTTGTAATTCTAGATTCTCTTTCAGTTTTCTGAGTTCTTGTTCTCTACCTTCAAGTGTAACCTCCTTTTCAGCGAGCTCTACCTCTTTTGCAACCAATCTAAATTCTCTCTTGCTCACTTCGTCCTGATCTCCACTCATGTTCTGTTCTTTTTCTTTTTCCCTTTTCAAGAATTTCTCCTCAATCTGTCTCTCAGTCTGAAAATGTTCTCTCAGCTGCACTTTCTCGCTGTCGTGTCTCTCTTGCGTCATTTCTCGCTCTAATTGCAGTTTGCTATTTGCCTCCACCCGTGCCCTGACCTCCACATCTCTCTCGCTGAGAACACATTGGACGCCTGACTCTTTGCTCTTCACCTGCTCTTCACGTCCTCTGAGATGTTCCCTAACTTCTTCACACTCCTTCATCAGCTCCTCATACTTTAATTTGTACCTATCCATGTCTTTGCTCATCTTCTCATTTTGCTCCTGCAGCTCCTCAACTCTCTTTTGAGTTTCCTCATATTTCTCGGTAACAACCAGAATGCGTTGACGACTTTCTTCCTCCCGATGAGCTATCGCGTTGTCTTTCTCCTTTGCCATTGACTCTAAGATCGTGTTTCTTCTTTCAATCTCCTTTTCGTATCCCTGAATCATGCTTGTCATCTCCTTTTCCATCTTGATGGTGAGATCCTTCAGCTCTGACTTTGTTTGTTCGATGGTGATCTTCAGCTGGATAATCTCGCTCTGGTTTCCCTTGTCTCTTTGTCTCAGTTTCCCAAGCTCCTCTTCTTTCTCCTGCAGCTTTTCCATCACTTCAGCATCTCTTTTCCTCTCCTGCTCCTCATGTCGCTGTTGTATCGCAATGATATCGCAGGTCTGGTTTTTGTTTCTTTCCGTCAGGTCCTCAATTTCCTTCATGTAGTTGGCACTATCCTTCTTTGCTTTATCCACCTCAGTATCCCTCTGTGCAAGAAGACACTGAGTCTGTTTTATTTCTTCAGTTTTCTGATCGATGATCTCCATGAGCTTGTTAACTTCCTTTTGACTCTTCTCATTCTCCTTCTTCTGCTCAGTAGCCTGCTGTTTAATACTTTCAATCTCACTTTCCTTTTCTTGGATCTTCCGCTCCATTACATTTAAAAGCTCTACTTTCATATCCTCCACCGTATTCTCTGTATACTGCAGGTTTTTCTCTGCCTCTTTCTTTTGGTTCAGAGCAATTTCTCCTTTCTCTTCATCTTTTCTTTGCAGTATTTCTTCAATATCCATGATATGCTGGGTCAACTTTTCTATCACTTTATCGTTTTCTTTCAGTTTTTGCCCCATTTGTCTCTTTTGGTTCAACTGATCCTTTTCTCTTTCCTCTTCTCGTTGTTGCAGGGATTTTTGAAGTTGTTTTAAGTGTTCTGTTATCTTTTTTATTTCCCTGTCTTTGTCTCCTAGGCTTTGCTCCATAGCTCTCTTGTAATTGAGATGGTCTACTCCTTCTTCCTCCCTCTGTTGCAGTTGGTCTTTCACTTTTTTCATGTGTAGTTTCAAATTCTCCATTTCCTTTTCCTTTTCCTCCAGTCTTTGTGTCATTTCTTTAATGTAATTCAAATGATCTGTTTCTTTCACCTCCTCTTGTTGTAGCTGTAATTTAAGTTCGTTGAATTTCTTTTTCATCCCCTCGATCTCCTTTTCCTTTTCTTGCATCTCTTTTTCATATCTTTCCTTCTCCTTCTCACTTTCTTCAACTTCATTGAAGTGCTGACATTTTAACTCCTCTATATGCCTGTCTCTCTCTTCCATTTTTTCCAAAATACATTTATATTTTTGCTGAAATATGTCTTTCTCTTTCTCGTGTTCAAGCATTTTTTCTTCTATTTGAGCCAAATACTTCAGATTTAACTCTGTTATCTCTCTTTCTTTTCCCTGCAATTGTTTCTCAGACCTCTCTGTCTCTCTTTTTCTTTCCTCCGCCATTTCTCCTATTTTTTCCATGTAATGTTGTCGCACCCTTTCTACATTTTCCTTGTTTTCGTTCACACTTTGATCTATCACTTTCTGATGTTCAGCTATCGTTGACTCCACCAGTTTTTCCATCTCATTCATTTTTCTTGCCACATCTTCCTGATGCTGCAGTTTCAAGTTCTCTATTTCTTTTTCTTTCTCTTGCAGCTTTTGCACCATGTCTTTGTTGTGATTTAGATTAATCATTTCCTTCTCTTTTTCATGTTGTAGCATGTTTTGTTTTAGTTGGGCACAATACTGTTGTTCTAGCTCTGTAGCTGTTTCTTTCTTTTTTACCTCCATGTGGATCTCATTTTGTTTTACAAATTGCTCTTTCAGATTTCTTATTTCATTTTCATGTTGTTGTCTGATTCGTTTCATGTCCTGTGTCTTCTCTTTCAAATTTCTGTCGCTTGTCTCTTGGTGTTGAACTTTGACTTTCTCCATCAGTTTTTCCATTTCACTGATTCTTCTGGTCATCTCCTCCTGATGCTGCAGTTTTAGATCTTGTATTGCCGTATGGAGAGTTATCTGATTTTCCTCCAACACTTTCTGTCTCAGCTCCTCCTGCTCTTCGTCTTTTTCAAACATTATTAGCTCCATGTCCTCTTTAAGTTTTTCCTCCAGCCTCATTATCTCTCTGTTGCTCTCTTGCTCTTTTCTTTCAAGAACAGCATCATAGCTTCTTTTTGTCTTTTCCATTTCTGCTTTTAACGAGTCTACCTTTTCCATTAACTCTGCTTTTTCTTTCTTGTGTTTCTCCACTTCTTCCCTCCACTCTTGAGTCTGTACTCTAATGGCGTCCTCCCTCTGCTTTCGCCTCTGTTCATTTTCCACACTTGCACGATCAAGGTCCAGCAGCTTCGCTTGCTGCTCATCAATTCTCTCCTTCAACTCCTCAATCTCTCTCTCTTTGACCTCCAAGCAAAGCATTGCCTTCTCTCTTTCTTGACTGCTTTGATTTAATGCTAAGCGCTTTCTCTCATTTTCTATGCTCAGATCTTGAATTTCCCTCTCTTTATCCTCCGTCAGCCATCGCATTCTCTCCTCTAGCTCGCCAATGTTGTGATTTTTTCCGTCAATCCTCCTGTCCTCATCCTCCTCTTCTTCTCTTTGAATTTCAGCCTTCCCAGGTGATTTCACCTTCTTCCTAATGTCAAAGAACCACCTGAGTTTCTTCATCTCCCTCTCCCTCATATTCTTCAGCTCTACCTGCTGGCGAAGCATCTTATCTCCAATCTCCTTCAGACGCTGGTTGAACTTTTCATTCTTTTGTCGGCTCAGGTCCCTGACCTCCTGAACCAAGCATGAGAAAGCTTCACACCTGTTCATGACTGCCATCTTTTCCACTTTCTCCAGGAGCTTTGTCACCATAGTGGAGCCTCCACTTTCACTTCCTCCACCAGTTACACTGCTGATGACATGATATCTGCCGCTGCACTTCTCCAGCAGCCACTGCAGGTCTCTGCCTCCACCCTGGATGTGCTGCTCGATATCCACCCCCTCTCGTAGCTGGTCACTGTGAGTGAAGAGCAGAATTGTGTGTCTCCATACGCCCTCCCCCAAAAGCGCCACATGCTCCCTGACATGTCCCACCCTGACCAGAGTGTCCACTCTCAGAGTCAGCAGGAGTGCGTGGGGTCCTGGTGGACACAAGGCCACGCTACCAACAATTTCTCTCTTCACCCTCTCTGGTGTAGCACCTGCCCCACCTGCCTCCCAGCCTGGTGTGTCCACCACCGTCACCAGCCGCATGGCCACCTCCGCCTGTTGACGAACACACTCCTCTGTTACTGCACCTGCTTGGAAGAAGCCTGTTTTGGCAAGGATTGTGTTCCCAGCAGCACTTTTCCCAGTCTCCCTTTCACCTAAGAGAACCAGCCTGAGCTCAGGTAGACGTCGGGGAGCCTTGGAGAAGGATTGGTGAGCATCGAGCTCTGATCCCTGAGGACCATCACCTGTAGGGGACAAAGGTGGTTATTCTATCAAATGCAAAATAATCCTCCTGTTATTGCTATTTCGGTCCTCTCTCTTTTCTCTTTCACACACATACACGGTTATTTTTGAATATTAATATTCATAAAAAGGCATTTTTCCGGAGTTATGATCAAATTTGGCTTTGGTTGCGAGTCAGTGACAGGGAAGACAATCAAATAAAAATTCTAGGGTAAAATATAAGAAGCACTCTCACACAAAATAATCATACAACATATACGCATTAAATCACAAGTACAATTCTGATTATTACTAAAAATAATTAAAAAGTACTAGCATCACGGAATGTAACACTTAAATTTGGGTGATTTTAAGTGTGTCCAGTTCCCCTACACTAGGTGGCGATATGGATTAAAATAATATATTTATTTTTTTAAGTCATGTGGCGAGAGAGAAGGGAACACGATTTGCATGTTGTTTTGGTGTGAAGGGAACCAGTAGAGAAAATGTCTTGTAGAAGGTCCAACTGCTATGTAAATAAATACAATTTTACAGTTCGTAAGATCTGGCATTCTATTTGCCATGCTATCAGCCACTGCTTTGAAAGTATAATACAAACATCTGATCTGTCACATCCAGACTTAAGAGCATAGTAAGTATGTTGTGAACACATTGTGCCTGTCTGGCAGCATGATAAATGCTGTAATATTACTATTTTAATGATTTTCTTTTGGCCTTCCATGACATATTTTCAAGGGGCATATTGCCACCTTTGCAGTGGAGCCCCCACAAGTGCTTGTATACAGCAACAAGGCCAGAACTTGTAACGTTTACTGTTACAAAAAAAAAAGGTCTGAGAGGCCATTGGCCCCTGGAAATCTTTATCACATTTCAACTGTAAACGTGGTGTTTTACAAATCAAACGGAGTGAAAGACTCACTGGTGAGAGCAGCTTTAATGGTCCCTCTCTGCATCTGTGCCTCCATCTGCCTCTGTTTCTTCCTCCTCTCCCTGGCTCTCCTCTTCCTATCTGCCTCCAAACCCAACAGGAGTGTGTTGTCCATCTCCAAATGACTGGTTCCATCTTTCTTCCCTTCCACCATCAGCTCCAGCTTCCTCATCAGCTCTTTCACCTGCGTCCCATCTCCTTTGCTCAGATTGTTCACGACGTGGTATCTGTTCCCACACTTCTGGAGGAGTCTCTGAAGCGCAGGGCCGCTGGTCAGAATCCGTTGCTCCATGGACCACAGGCCCAGTTCGTCTCCCCTGGTGAACAGCAGCATGGTATGTTCCCACACTCTTCTTCCCAGTGGCTCCAGGTGCTCCTCCATCTCCTTGATGTAAGCATCGGTCAGTGAAGCACAGGAACGAACCACGAGAAGCACAGCATGGGGTCCAGGCGGACAAAGCGATACGCTCCGTAAAGTTTCTCTCTTTACCCAGTTGGGGGTGCTATTGAGTGGGTAGTACCACTCCCACCCAGGGGTGTCCACCAGTGTGACCTTTCTCCCTGCCACATCGGCTCGCCTTTTCACGCACTCCTCCGTGGGCTTCCCGCTCTCAAACCCTCCCACTCCTCCCAGGATAGTGTTGCCCGCTGCACTTTTGCCGGCTCCTTTCCTGCCCAGGAGGACCAGTCGAAGTTCTGAGGCCATAGCAGCCTGGAGACTCTCATCTGTGAAGAAAGGGAGAAGTACTTCCTCTGTGCTCCGTACTGGATAAGCTGAATGACACAGAACACAGAAAATCAATCATCAATTGATCTAAATGTATACTTTATACATCCACAATAGATTGTTATAACTGTTCCAGTTTTAATATGAAATATTAAAGGAATACTAGTATATATAATTCCCTACCTCAGTTTCCCCTTAGTCGAGAAATATCTTCATTCTTTTTTTGTTACATGCCCACCAGTGACACTTGGTCCGTAGGGGGACAAACAGTGGCCGCCATCTTTGCTAACAGTTACGCTAACAAGACCAAGTGTGGCTGGCGGCCACGTAACAAAGAAAAGAGTGAAGATATTTCTCAACTCAGGGGAAACTGATGTTGGGAAGCACAATTTTTTTCAAAAATGCTACCCTTATTCTAGTAGCTAAGCTAAATGCAAATCGGTGAAGTATTCCTTTAACCCTTAAGCCCAAAAGACTCGCCGGTGGCCAGAGAGAACTACCATCGTATTCATCTGCATAATAACTGACACAATAATTCTATCACTTGTTATACATTCTCTGAACTCCCTAGATATCATTAGACACCAAGAACATGCATATGGTCCTTAATATTGTGGAGCAATTCTTTATTTACTTTAGGTCTTATTGGCATTTTTCTCTGAAAATATGGTCAGGGTTGAACATGCCATTGCTATTGCATATCAGAAACTGCTAATGTTTTATCCATTGTACTTTAGCCTCAGATTATTATATATTATGTCAAAAAAAGAATGACTTCGACTTACCACCACTGACGATGCTCAGACAGCAGTTCTCATCTGGCGTGTCCATCACTTCACCGTCCGCGGCCTTCCTTTAGCCCTTCCTCTTCCTCTTTTTGGTTCCTGTGTGTCTTTTTATAGCGACAGTTTCTTCGGCATAATTGCGATAGTGAACAGAAGCATGCTGATAGTAAATTCATACAAACTGAGGAAGTTGTGCTGAACAAAGTAAAGACAGAGAGTGGAACACTTGCATAACCACGTGACCCAGCTGTGGTTTTCAACCTTGCACTCATTTCAGATGACAGGAAGTGAAAGACCTGACACTGTCAGCTTTTATGACGCAATGGAACGTCTGCCCATCGGTACAGGTCGCAAGACATACTTTATATTATTTTATTTTATATTATTTATTATATTATTTTATTTTATTTTTACAATATTTTATACAATAATTCATCATTTTTAGTTACTTTTTATTTTGTTTTTTTCATGTTTGGTTGTATTTCTTTGTTATGAAAATAAACACACTACAAAAAGTAGTACAAGTATACCTGAAAAACAACCTGATTGCAGGAGCATGAGTAAATATGTTTACATAATACCTATTTCTGCAAGAGTTTACATGTTGAGACACATGTAGGTTTCATGATGTGCGCTACAGAGCTGCACTGTGGTAAATGTGTGGCACTTCTGTTTCCTTTGCCTCCACAGGCAGAGCTAACACAGCTCTGTGGTTAACACAAAAAAGGACAAGAAAGTTCCTGCTTCTAACTCCGTCACCCGTGTACTGTTAAGGACAAAGTGAGTAAAGAGCAGATGGAATACATTTGTATAAAGTACAGATTATGAAATGCTGCAGTAAAAAAAAACACACATTTCCCATTATAATCCACACCATTAAAAAATAGAGGAAGAACATCTTGCCCTGAGTTTATCTAAGGTTATTCTGATTGTTCCTTTATTCATTCACCAATACATTTCAGTATCGATTTCTCAAACACAAAGATTCATGCTGCAACATCCATTCAGCAAATGGAATTTTTGATCATGTCACATCATTCATTAGACATCTATGATGGCTTTTCCATAGCAGAAAGAATATAAAGACTCTTTCAAAACTATGTCTTGGTGGAACTATTCATCTGCAAATTCAACTTCTATTTAAAGTTATTACACACAAATATAAATGTACAGTATAAGCAATTTCTGCAAATAAACCCTCCTCAGTGTCACACACCTGTGTGTGTGTGTGTGTGTGCGTTCAAATGAGGTTGTTTACTATGTTCACAAGACATGTGTGCACGCCCATGGTTATGGTTATTTTCATCTGACATGATTGCACTCGTGTTGAGATTATGTCACCATTTACACAGCGTTCATGCAGAAACACATCTAGTTTTAAAATAATCTAGTGGCAGAATATTTTGTTTATTTATTCATTTAAAACTGAATGGAAATTGCTTGTATTTATGACCACTCAAAGCTGCTTAACGCTACAATTTTGCTATTCACTCACACTTTCATGGTGGGGTTTTCACGTGGGGTTAAGTGGCTTGCCCAAGGACACATCGGCATGTAGACTAGCAGAGCTGGGAATCGAACCCACAATTTTCGCCCCCTACAGGAAAATACACAGTAACTTTTCCATTCCACTTTTATTCTGAATCTAACGTTCTTCTCTTGTTGCAGACCAGTTCACTTCCTGTCATTAGTCCACACCCACCAGCTTGATTAGGTGTCCCACCTTCATTACTTTCACCTGTGTTTAATTAGCTACACCTGCAGTATTTAATCTTCCCCAGTCAGTCTGATAGTGATTCAGCTTTATTTCCTGTTTATCCTCCAATGTATGTCGATTTCTTTGACTCTGCCTTCAGCCCTTTGATTTGTGTCCTTTTTGATATCTTGACTGTTAGCCTAGGTTAAAAAATCAAACAAAAAAAACACACATAAGCACCCACAAAAAGTTTGGGAAATTTCTATTGCTGAAAAAACACTAGTCGAGCAGTTTGATAGGAAAAAACACTTCTTGTCCCCACCCACCCCTGTGCTACTGCTGTACACACGCAAACGCTCCCTCAGTCAGGTCTGAAAGTTTTGCCTCAGATGAATATGCAGCATACAAATAATATTACATCATTTCTGTTCATGAAGACCAAGCGGAGGCAGAATAATAACATCAACAACAAAAACAAGTCACCACCGCATCTGTGTGTTTTAGGTCATTTATCTTTTTTGGCTTGTGTGGCATTTTCCCCTCGGTTAACTGAGCAAAACATCAAACACCAGAACGCAAACTAAAATAGAGATCCATTTGTCATCTAACAGTTGTCGTATTGTATGATGAGCCAGTATCCCTTCATCACTCTCGTGGTCAGTGCCACTTTCTGTCACCACACCTCACCTTGGCTGTGTGTCCATGGTACAACACGTCCTCATGTCCCAGTGAGGACCAAGAAAACACGCACGCATTAGATCACATCCTTCATGATTCAGCCTTTCCTTCAGGGTTAATAAAAACAGACCCAGTTTATGAAGAGGACTGAATCAGCCATATTGATTTGGAGCCATTAAGCCAGGCAGAGTGTTTTTGAGGTCTGTTAAGAGTGTGGTGAATATTACCATGATAGATGCCTCTTCATATACATACAGCATGGGCTGCTTTTTGTTAATGGCAAGTGAATTGCTTTTCATTGCAGTCGCTGCAGCAGCACTTCCCTCTGAACATGAGGCCGCCTGACATCTAAAAGACTCCATATCATGAATTTAAAAATAACAGCTCCACATATGTTGGTTCTTTGAGTAGCATGTACACTTTATTGCTCATGAAAATATAAATAACAATGTTTGCGTAATAGAAACATACTGTGTTCCTTGATTTGGAGATTCAAAGTAAATGTACATCCAAAACTTTTTTTTTTTTTTTTTTTTTAAGAAACACAGCTTTAGAAGGAAAATAAATTGTATTTTATGTTTTATGTATTTTATGAGCCACAATGATGGAAAGTCTTGGTAACGACTGAATGAGTAAGAGGGGAATATTTTCCACACGGAATCAGAGCCAATATGGAAAAGAAAAGTGTACATGATAGAGGGAATACAGAAAGATGTTTTAACAGTAAAGTGTTGTTTTGGAGAAAGTAATATAGAAGACGGCAGCAATATGTACACTTAAAGAAGCATTAATAAATATGATACGTTTAAAAAATTTAAAGAGACAAAACTGACCAAAATTAGAGGCACATAGTACAAAAAGCTGCTTTTAAAGCAGACAAGACACTGGGCCCGCACACATGAGAAGGAGTCTAGAATCCGGTTTTAATGCACACAGAACCAACGCTTTGGGAGCTCTTAAAGACAAAGTGAAAAAAATCTTGTGTTTTCACAAAATACACAACTTTAAGAAAACCATGACGCCATGGCCAACTTCTATGACCTAACCCTCAACCCCACTTGGCGTCATGCTTCTTGTGTTTGGAGTTGGCACACCGTCCGCAAGCTTTATGCACATGCTCCACGTCTTGTTCTCCACTTTTGCTGTAGTTCTGTAGCAGCGTTACAGCGCCACATAGAGGCGGTGTATCAAGACATTTCTTGAAATAATGCTGTGTTTATGGAAAACTTTTTCAGAAAGAAAGAGATAAAGGTTGCATACGGAAAGGTCTGTTTATACGATTCCCTCATTAAATATGTAAATAACAATCTGCAAACGTGATAAATGAGAATGTATTTCTAGGTGGAAACGGTGTCAAAATAAGAAGCAGTATACAGGCCTTTCATCAATATTAGTGGTGCATTGTTTAATTTGGAGGAGCCGTTGCATAATTATTTATTAAGAACAAACACCCGCACCATAAAAAAGTAAGCATTCATACCACATCTAGCACCAGAGCACTGGCAGGCTGTAGCACAAACCAAAACCAACACTACAAAAAAATAAAACCCCCACATTAATAAATACACAGCACCATCAAAGGTGAGTGGTAAAGCAGCACAGCAAACACACCGATGACCAGGAGACGGAATTAAAACCCTAAAGTGTGCGACGCGACAAAAAACAACCCTGCGATAAGTAACTGACGACACTGACGCAAACATGCTGAAATAGATCAGTCAGTCCTGTGGCTGCAAACAAACACTGCTTTGTCAAAATCAGGCACAAGATAAATGTGACCGACTTGAAACTCTAAATAAACCTGCCTTGTACAGTTTCACCTTACACTGTTGTAGCAATGATTTTAACTAGAACAGGCTTTAATAAGCACAGTGGTGTTAAATTGCTAGCATATTTAGGTTCCGCTGCAACGTGCAACTTCCCCAGTAGATGTCACTAAACTTCAGACACTGTACCTTTAAGACCAGGCTAGAACCACGCAGGTTTGGTCAACTGTAGACTCTAAACTAACTTGAGGTGTGAACTGTTGCTTGACTTCTCAGTGTCATCCCTGTGATAGACTGGCAACCAACTTTCAAGTAATGAACTTTGATTTCCAGCAGGTTTCAAGACTTGAAAACATAAAAAAAGACAACAGAGGTACTCCTACCATACTAAAACAGAAAGGGAACATCGCCATAGAAGATGGCAATAGAAATAGAAAATTGTTACCAGACCACTGTGTTCATGCATATACACATAATCCCAATGTCTGTTATATTTCTATTTACACTGAAACTATTTGATTCATTCGGCAACAGTCAGAGATTGTAAGTGAAAGTGAGAGGAGGTGACAAGGCGACAATAAGTGACTTTAAAAACATGATTTAAATTAAAGATCCACCAACAACTTGGGAGAGACAAATCCACATCTGTCTGCCTTTTACATTTTTTAAGTTACAGTTGAGGCACTCAACGTTCTTCTTAACTTAACTTTTTCACAAGGATACTGCAGCTTTTTGGGTTTGGTTGAGTTATAGCTTCTGCTTGCTGTGTTTTGGCGACACCAAACCAAAACATGAACAGAATTTATGGTCCTCAATTGAAATGACATGAAATGTGATTGATTTTTATGACTTAATACAATGTATTTCTTACAAAATGTAGCTTTGTTTTATGAGTTTTAAAACGACAGCCAGAGGGAACGAGGCTGAACTGCTCAAAAAGAGGTGATGGTTAGGCAAATTAAATATTTGTTGAGCCTTCCTGGTAACTCGCTTTCTATAGATATCTTGCAGCTAAGTTTGCTGCACCTTGATCGGCTTACTCACCACTTTGCTGACCAGATTTGCTCGACTTGTTTTTTTTTCTTTTTACTGTTCATTGAAAGACTGCCATATACCAAACCACAATGCAAAATGTCAATATGGAGAGGAATCACTCTCCTCCCGAATACCCTAATCCACATTGTTCAAGATTGCCCTCATTCATTTATTGCATGCATTTAAAGTCTTTTTTAGTCTGGACAAAAAAGAAGTAATCGTAATGAAGAAGCTAATTGTGTCATTACATCGATTGCATGTGTGCATGTAAAAGTGTTGGACAGGAGTATCATCTGTGACTCGTGTCCGAGCCCTTTCCAGCTGTGGTTTGTGCAGAGATGGTAGATTCCACATCCTGCTCCCAAGTTGGACTGACCAGTTACACCCACAACAACACCATTTCCCCACAGAGGAACACACACACACACACACACACACACACACACACTTGGTTATGAAGGATATATAAGCAGAAGCAGAGGACTAACCCGGGCGGAGAAGCAGCAGCAGCAGCAGCAGCAGACTGACTTCAACCAACTCCAGCTTCTCTCCAAATTTCATCCGTGCACAGGAATCGTGAGTAAAAGCCACTTTGTTGCAGAAGTTTAATTGCGCTAGAATTCCGCAGCAGTTAGTTTTGTCTCCAGATGTGGAGACAAATGAATTTGCTGATACATCTGAGAGTCATTTAAAAGTATTTCCAGTAATGTTGTTGTGCAATGTTTGACATTATTGTGGAGAAACAAACTGACAAACTTCTGCCCGAATGTTTCTGCACTTTTCTACCAAGTTATTTTCTATTTTAAGTAAGATTTAAATGCTTTTTTTACTCTAAAAAGTGTATTATTATGTTCGCTTATTTTCCCTTTTAACTCCAGTTTTGCATTTGCCAGAATTGTGTTAAAAACACACTTTTGTCTTTCAATAACTGCAATTTTTCATTCTACTCTACATAAAACGTGATGTACGTTGTGTGAAATAATTAATTTGAATTTATGTACTTTATTGGATTATTATATGTTGTATAATAATCGTAATTGTAATAATAATTATACTTTTTTTTACCACACTACATGAAATACATAGATACAGGTTACTTTGCTCAACTAGTGCAAAATATGTCCTCACATTGTTTCAGGCATCAACAACTATGCTTATACAACAATCCAATAATTTGATAATAATCGAAAGTAGTGTAGAATATAATACAATAAAGCGGTTTTACATGTGTTAATTGCATATAATTCACTTTTTGTACTGCAGATTAACCTAAGCTTAAACTACTGTATGTGCAGATGTAGTGTTACAAATATTCACATTCATTTACAATACTGTGTATATATATATGTATGTATGTATATATGTATGTATGTATATATGTATATATATACATATAGCTATAGTATATATTTGTGGTTGACTGATATTAAAATATGAAAAGTTACAATTATAGAAGTATCTCATAAGGTTATTAAGGTAACTACTATGCAAACAATCAGCCTAAGATAAGTGATAGGTTCATTTATTGTAAATGTAGAAGGATACAGCTCCCTAAATGTAAATATTGGACGCTTTTGTCATATTTATGTTAATTAAATAA
This sequence comes from Solea senegalensis, assembly GCF_019176455.1. Classification (NCBI taxonomy): domain Eukaryota; kingdom Metazoa; phylum Chordata; class Actinopteri; order Pleuronectiformes; family Soleidae; genus Solea; species Solea senegalensis. The sequence goes on along the minus strand of NC_058023.1, from coordinate 10,139,960 downwards.
ATATATAATTAAATAATATAACATAACAATGATGAAAGAACATTTATTTAAAAAATATATATATATATATGTATACATATATTCTATTAATTAAGAACATTACTGTTAATAACAATGATTGTTACTTGTTACATAGTGGAGTGTTTGGGTAAAAAAAAAAAATTCTATTAATGGTCATAATCAAAGGCAATAAAAGAGTAAATCAACATATAACTGTGTCCTGAGGAAATAAAACAAAGTGTGAAGACGTCATATCAACGTAAACAAAGACTCTCTGTGTACTTCAGTGTAAACCAACAAACGGAGCTGAAATTACGTCAGCGTCTCGGCCCACATGGAGTCTATCTGCCACTGCAGGTCACATTTTCTAAGTATGTTGTAAGACTGATTTAACCCTTAAATACACAACATCTGTTTTTATAAGATGCTGAAAAACACCTGCCAGAGAGGAAAATATGGCTCCCTGTTGCATAATGTGGGCGTGTGCAGGGCGAGGAGGGAAGTTTGAGACGATGTCAGGAGGCATGAGTCGTCATTTGGAACAGTGAATGCTCTATGTTTTTTTTAACTCGGCAGAGATGGACCCTGTGCTGACAGAAAGTGACGCAAACATGACGGCACGCTTACAAAGCAGGAGGTTAGACAGGTTTCAGACAGAATAATACAAAGTCCTGTGAAATCAACAGATGCATTCAGATTCTTTCCCTACGTTTCTATGCCATAGTTCAGAAACATTTTATTGCATACATTTCTTATTAATGTCTAATTTGGCTCAAATGTTAACTAAGATGATAATACAAGGCAAAACACAATTACATATAAAGGGCATGAATTCAGCAATAAACAAAAAAATAAAACTGTTGACACAATGTCATTAAAACTTTACTTCTTGTGATTTAGTGATGGAGTAAAAAATAAAAACAGAACCACAGACACATAACAAACACATGCAACATAAAAGACACATGAAACATTTTTTTGTAAATTATAAAGGGTTGGAAGTTTCATCACTCGTAGACAAGAACATTTTTAAGCTTTACTTCTACAACAAAGACACACACAAACACTGACACACACGGTTCCACTTATTCCTCAGATGTAGAGCAGATGGGAGACAACAGCTCACACATGAGGAACGAATGCAGCACGAGTGGAATTCAGCATTTGGAAACTGCACAAACAAACTTGCAAAGACACAAACTAGTGAACAAGCATATTTTAGACATGACATCAAAGAGGAGGAGGCTGTGTTTTACTTTTTAAAGATTTTTTGGTTTTTGTTGCCTCTGACACATGCAATGGTGAACCTGATGCATAAACTAATGATGGCACAACATATCTGTTCTCTGCCTTCTTAGGGATCCATCATCCACCCTGATCTATCACCACCATGTCTGACCGAGATGCCACTCCCTCTGATGTCCCCCCTCCACCCACTGGACCTCGTCCCAAGGCGACGAGCCGTGGTCGCACCACGGTTCCCGTCGCCAGCGACAACTCTGACATCACTGACGTCCCTGAGTTTGAGTTCTTTGGTCTTCCGGGCCCGAGAGGACTTCCACCTCTGACTGGTGAGGCACGAGAATTGTTTTTCAGGAAGACAGAATTGAAGAGAAGATGACACATGTCACAGTTTGGTCTTGGTTGTGGAAGATAAAGTTCTGAACTAGCAGTTTCCAGAAGTGACTGTTCCTGTCCACTTCCTGTGGCTTGTCGCTAAACCACAGCCAAAAGAGCTGCACACAGTGAGATATCCTGGTGACAGCGACGTATGAACGCGATGTAGTTTTGAGTTGAAACTTTACCTCCTCTTCAAGTTGTAAGACATAAAACAATGGAGCAAATAAAAATCAGATAACATAACAATCGCAAAAATGGGCCTCTTTAAAAAAAGACTTATTTTTTAAAGAAGTTCTAAATAGAGAAGACTAAAAAGAAGTCGGAAATTAGTGTAAAATTAGGGACTGAAAGTAGGAAATATATTCAAAATTTGAATACATTCATTAGGGCTGTCCCAAAATGAAATATTGTGAGTTTTTTTTGTCAAGATTAAGTCAAAAATGGTGCAGAAAGTATTTGCAGTTTCAAAGTTGGGGACGTTTGTGTTAGAAGCTGGATGGCTTTCCTCTCACACAGAGATTGTCTGGTCGGAAATCATGTATGAAGAGGGAAATTTGTGAACTGAAGAGCATTGAAGAATTGAACAACCTTTCTCCACTCTAGCGTGTGAGATCATCTACTCTAATCTACATCTAATCTAAAAAATGCTGCTGCAGGACAACAAGTGGGAGCAGTTCCATTTATGACATAATTATATGTTCGAAAATAAAGTGTGAGAAAGCACATGATAATGAAGTGCATCTGCACGTCGATTGTCTTTCAGTGTCGCATAAAGACAATTTCAGATCAGACTTGATTTGCGGTTCATGCGTCAAGGTTTCCAAATTCTCCTCGTCTCGTCGTGTGTTTCAGAGTATCTTGACATCTTGGAAGTGGACATGATGAGGAAGCCGAATGAGAGCAACAAAATCCAGCACCACACCATGTATTACAACTCCGACCATCTCGTTGTCCGCCGAGGACAAGAGTTCCAGGTCAAGGTCACCTTCAACCGTCCCTACGATTCAGCTCGAGACAAGTTTGCATTGGAGTTTGTCATTGGTGAGCCCAGAGTGATGCACGCTGTGGCTGTGTTTGTACGCTCACGCTGCAACATGGCGGTGCAAAACATAAACATAAAGCAAAATGTATACTCAGGTGATTACACTTCCTGTACGTTAATCATCCAACGCTCCATGTTCACACAGGCTCCAGTCCTCAATTCAGCAAGGGAACCTACATTCCCGTCTTCCCCACAAAGGAGCGTCAGAGCTCCTGGGAAGGCCGCGTCGTGAGCACATCAGGCAACGAGGTCACCATGGGCATCACTCCTGAGGCCAACTGCATTGTGGGGAAATACCACATGTATGTTGCCGTGGCGACGCCCTTTGGCATACGCAGGACGAGGCGCGACACAAGCCGAAACCTCTACATCCTCTTCAACCCCTGGGTGGCAGGTTGGTGTAGGGCTGTTTTTGCTTCAATGTCACTTGAATGGTCATGAACATGATTTGTTTGTCTTTTCTCAGCCGATGCTGTGTATCTGGATGATGAGACGGAGAGGGAGGAGTGTGTGATGACCGAGATTGGGATCATCTACCACGGAGCCTATGACGATGTCTCTGAGAGAAACTGGAACTATGGTCAGGTAGGAGGAAAAAAAAATCAAGGATTTTGTTTGTTTTTTTGCCCGTTACTTTTTCTGAAAGAACAGTTTATCTTTTCTAGTTTAACTACGGAGTCTTGGATGCTTGTCTGTACATCATGGACAAGGCTGCGATGCCCATCACCAACAGAGGAGACCCCATCAAAGTGACCAGAAAGGCCTCTGCTATGGTAATAAACGTTATTCCATGTGCCATGTTCAAAGTCACTGAATTCAACTTCCTTCCTCACTGCTCAGTTTGAAATCCAGCAGCTCGTTTTTTGACCATGTCCAAAAAGCACTGAGTTGTTGCAGTATGAGTGGCTGACGAGATATTTGCGTTATTACGCAGTTAAAAAGGGTGTACCTAATAAAATGGCCACTTATTGTTGCTTCTCCATGCTGTATATCCACAATGAGTCTGAAAGCTGCTCTCTGTCGAACTCAGCTGAACTCTCGTGATGATGAAGGCGTGCTTGTGGGGAACTGGAGCGGCGACTACACTTATGGAGTGGCGCCCACATCCTGGACTGGCAGCACAGACATCCTGCTCACCTACGCCAGCAGCAAGATGCCCGTGTGCTATGCTCAGTGCTGGGTCTATGCTGCCGTCTTCAACACCTGTGAGACAAACAAACCACTCATACCCCCTCTCTTAATGGTCGCTAGAGATCAGAAAGGAAGAACAAAGGCATCTTTATTGTGGATAATACTTAAATACTGCTCTTTTTTTTATCATCTGTTTTGCCATCCCAGTTCTGCGCTGCCTGGGCATCCCAGCCCGGGTCGTCACCAACTACTACTCTGCCCATGACAACGATGGAAACCTGAAGACTGACATCATCCTGGATGAGAATGGCAGGATTGACCGCAACCGCACCAAGGACTCAATCTGGTACAGCGCCATCCGTGACATTTAGATTTGTGTGTGACACTTTCAACCAATGACATTTTAGTTAGTGCCAACATTTCCATTTCATTCAAGCTGCCTAACTTTTAAATATAAATGAATGTCCATTACAGTCAAACCATTTAAACCATATCTGCTCCACACAACTCTCCCTGTGTCTCAGTGTAGCAGTGTGTGTGTGTGTGTGTGGTAACATTCTATTACGTAAGTGTAAATAATGATAATGATGTTTTCCCCACTATCACACAAACTTCTATAATTGTCATAAACTTATAAAAATTGTCAGGAACTACCACTGCTGGAACGAGTGCTACATGTCCAGGCCTGACCTGCCACCTGGCTTTGGAGGCTGGCAAGTTGTGGACGCAACACCACAGGAGACCAGTGATGGTAAATAACAATAATAAGAAGTGTTTGCCGGAACTATTATTTTAATGACAAGTTGTGCTGTAGATTGGCAAGAGTTGTATTCATTGCTGTTCTATAATTCAATCAAGGCATGTACAGATGTGGTCCTGCATCAGTCCAGGCCATCAAACATGGGCAGATATGCTTCCCCTTCGATGCTGCATTTGTGTTTGCTGAGGTGAGTCTTTAAACTACTTTATTTTCTGTGTTATTGTCAAGACATTATAGGCCTATAGTTTTTTATTTATTTATTTTTTTTAAATAGTGGATTTAATATAATATTCCTTGGTGTTCTTCTGTTCTGAATTGTTAAATTTGTCATAGGACGATTTCCAACGGACAATTTTTCCGTTTGTAAAAGTGCAATTAATCTTTCCGGTTTGCTGGGTGAACTGTATCGGGAAGTAAGAATGTACTGAACAGCAACCAGCGGGCGAATGGAAGTCTATGCAGAAAATGATCTTCTACTTCTTACTTGATTTATAACGTTTGTAAACATTTTCCCGAGGGGTTAATGTTTCATTTGGTTCTTTCAGCTCTTCTTCAATAGACCATGTTCCTATTTGGATGAAAACAGATGATAAATCACAGCACATCTGGTATCGTCTTTTTTTAAAATCTGAACGTGGTTCCAACTAAATCAAGAGTTCTGATGCTCATAGGTGACATCGTGACTGGTCCCCACTTGGTCTATAGTGGCAACCATTGGCCAAGTCATGTTTAAAACATACGTATGCGTCTTACATACAAGTTCACATGTGCCAATCTATAGTGTTTGACAAAGATGAATGCTGTACTGTGTTATTAGTTTTCTTTTGCTGGTCTTCAGGCTGAGGTTTTGCTGAGTGTCGTTGTCTTTCCTCTTAAAGGTGAACAGCGATGTGGTGTTTTATTCACGAAGGAGAGACGGGACCATGGATCCAGTTAAAGTGAACCGGACTCACGTAGGCCGCATGGTTTTGACCAAAACTCCAGGAGAATTGACCCGACGTGATATCACAGATCAGTACAAGTTCTCTGAAGGTCGGTGACTCCATGGCTTGAATGTATTATCCTAAACATAACCTGCCTACTCAGTATAAGGTGATGGTTGTCCCACAAAAGCCGTCTCTACACTGGATTTTCATTCTATTCTATAATTTGGGACATCATTAGAACAAAAACCCTGTGTTGTTTGATTATTATCTAATCCAGGCAGTGCAGAGGAGCGGACTGTCCTGGAGAAAGCAGAGGAGTTTGGCTGCAAGCGTGAGAAGTCTGACCCTACTTTGGCTGATGTGGACGTGGTCCTGCCCACCCTGGAGATCAGCGTAGGCAACGACTTTGAGCTGAACGTGGAGTTTGTAAACCGCAGCGACCAGGAGCGAACCGTGGACGCCTACATCAGTGGGAACGTGGTGTATTACACCGGAGTCACCAGCTCGGAGTTCATGTTCAATACTCCCACCGTGGAGATCAAACCCAACAAAAGTGAGTGTTTATCTATGTTTGTGAAAGGCAAATAGAAGTTTGAAGCATCAACACTTCAAGAGCAACGTTTGTATTTTTGCGTTCTGCAGCTGTGAAGGAGTTGGTGGAGGTTGAGTCAAAGATTTACATGAGGGATCTGGTCGAACAGGCCAACCTTCACTTCATTGTAACTGGGAAGGTTAAGGAGACCGGCCAGATTGTCACTGCCATGAAAGTTGTGACCCTTCGCAATCCCAAACTCACCGTTGAGGTCTGAAACAACTGCTGTTGTATTAAAAATCTAAAACTTTGATTTTCTAAAGTTACATTGCCACCGTCTTGTCCTTTATTTCCCTTTCTTTTTGAAAATGTACGTCTTCAGGTGTCCGGTGGAGAAAAAGTCAACGAGGAGATGATGGCGAGTGTCCAGTTTACAAACCCCTTCACCTTCAGCCTGGAGGGCGTCTCCATTCGCATGGAAGGACCTGGAATTATGTCACCCAAGTTCAAGTATTACAGGTAAGTAACAATAGATTAAATAATAACAACTTAGTTACATGAATTTTCCTAATATCATAATATTCATGTGTATGATCACATCTGTGTATAGATTGTGTAGCATTATAAAAAAACAAGGTCTTGTTTTGACATTCACATCTTATGAAAGCTTTATTTTTTCTGTGAGTTATGGAACTATATCATATCAACTACATTTTCTGCATATTCCTTAAACAATGTAGGATGTAATAAAGGTACAAAATCCATATTTAATAAATGCATTTATAGAGAGCGCACTCAGAAACTGCGAAGTGCAAACCTCTCAATTTCCCACACTGGCAATATGGATTAAGATCAGGATTAAGATCAGGATTAAGATTAGGATCAAAATACGCTAACATATGAGGTTCTGTTTTATTATTTTATCAAAGCACCATGAGAATTCTAGTTATCTAGTTTAAGTTTAACAATGGGCTCTTTCCACAGCAGCCTAACTCTAACCCATAATTTAGCAGGAAAGGCGCAGGTGTTACTGATCACAACAACAACATAACAATGGCTCTGTTCAGTTCAAGTCAAGACAGTGTGACATTAAACCAGCAGGCACCCTGAAACAGTGGAAGCTAAATGGAACTCAGCCATGGTTTGGTTTGATTCGTACATTTCCTACTGTGACCTGTCAAAATGGCTGCTGTTTAAAACAAAACAAAAAATTGTTCTGATTCTGGATCCATATTAGAAAGCATAACCTTCTTGGTAAAAAGTATGATTTATCAAGATTTATCATGACTTCCATTGTTACAAAATGTCCTGTAACATGTGTAACTGGCCATTTTTATTGGCAAATCCCAGCTCATTTATTGGCATGTAATGAATAATAAGAGAAAAATACAGACCACATGCCCTCCACTGGTCCTGACTCACTCCTTTTCAAAATCAGGCGTTGCCCTCAGAAAAGGCGGCTTAGTTGCCCTTCACCACAGTGAAGATGAACGTCAACATTTTAATGCTGTCCTGCTTGTATTTAAAAATCTAAATTTCCTGGTTTCAGTCTGATCCCAGGGGGCTCCTCTCTGACCTGGACCGAGTTTTTTACCCCACAGAGGACCGGAACCACCAGAGTGATCGCCACCCTGGACTGTCCTGCTCTCAGGCAGGTCTCCGGCCAGGTGTCCATCACCATCAAGCCCTGAGGGCCTGTACACTATAACAGAGGCCCAACAACATTTATCACACTTGCACTTCAGCAAGAATATAAGCCGATGACATAATTATATACTTTGATTGTAGGTTGACAAGTATAGCTTCAACACTTAATGCATATGATCAAAATACTCTGCAAAGTATTAGAGGGTGATCAAACAGTTTTTGTACTCCAGAAAGCTACGAATAAAAAAATACTGGGTCCACAAATAACGTTTGTTTCTTTCTTTGTCAGTTACAGTAATCCATTTTTCTCCACTTGGGAGCAGTACTAGAATCTGACAGAGATGCAGTTTTGATATACTGTAGCCTGACGTCAATGGGGTGAACATGTTAGCATTTAAATGTCCAACAAACACAATATAATCATCCCACTGGAGCTGTTTTTCTTTTTATAAATCCGTTTTAAGCCCAATAGTGTTTACTCACTCTAAAATCTCAATACTGTCAATAAATATTTCATTATTTCAATTTCACTTTTGCATTTCTCAACTATACACGTGGTGAACTGTGGGATTATCTGAATTAAATTGTGCATTGGTTTGAGTTTCTCAATCCTGCACAGTCACATGTCAAGAGTTGGACACATCTCCAACTTAATATTTGTTATTATTGTGTGGAATACGTTCTATTCCTGGAGCTGATATGAATTTCCGCCTGTGTGTGGAGATAACTGAAACAGAGGTGGATAATGACCACACACAGTCAATCAGGAACCTCTGGACTGAGTAGAGTTAATATCTGTGACTTTATGTCATCGCATTTAAAACACCAAATTGGTTTTCACATGTAAAATCATGCAGGTAGTTATTATTATTTCTTCGACCAGGGTTAAAAAATACATCAAGAAAGCCTTTATTATTTTGTACCCTGTATACACACAGACAGAAAAATATACTTTTCTTAATATTAACTGACACAACACATACAGTATGACGTAATGTCCATCAGAGGCTCTGGATACAATATTAATCCTAATCTGCAAGTTACACCACCTTAAATGTTTTAACAACGACTATAGAGAGACATTGTGTGTTAATTGTCTGAGTTGTTGTCAGACCTTGTATTTTTGGCCATTTGTTTGACAGTAGCAGGATTTTAAAATGGAAGATTTCACCAAGTAATGAATGTGAGGAGGAATAAGGCACTGGCTCATTCGTTTTGAGCTCAAAAGACAAAGTCGCACGAGTCGCACGAGTCGCACGAGTCGCACCTTCTGTGAAGCAAGTCTGCATGTAGGTAATTCACTTCTAAATAACAACAAAACATGTGTTTATACTGTTTTAGTCCAAATATTAATGTAGTCATCAAGATACATTAGATACATCAATAATTGTATTCATTTCTTTTTGAAGTTAAAATATAGAAAGTCATTAAATATATGTTTTGACACTAAAATTTGACGTCTGACAACATTAACTCCTCCTTCACTCATCCTCTGCCGCTGTCAAAATTATCACTAGCACTGAACATACTCCAGTGGACAAGGATGTTGCTTCACTGCTCAAGACATCATGGGTTCAAATCCCACTGGAGGTACGTGACCACAAATATGTGCGTGTGTGCCACAATTAATTCTTTGCAGGTTTTACCATTACCTGATTGTATGAATGAATCGTATGAATTGTTCAGGTGCAACGTCATCAAAATTTTAGCAAAACTGTACATACTCTACCTGTAACCATACTATATAGGTACATACTGTACCTTTTTATGTTATTAATCTTCTATTTACACTTCTGTTCCATAAACATACCTTACCTCATACCTCAACATGTGAGAAAAGGTTCTATATTTGGGTTTATGTGGAATTTGGTTCCTCAAATAACATGCAACCTTAAGTCTCTAGAGAGGAAGGGAATGCCAAGTTTAAACTGGAGTCGAATATCTTACATATATACACTATACATATATATAGTTTAAGACACACTGTTTTGCAAAAAACTTTCCATCAGAGTCACTTGAAGGTGATGAGGTAGTCTGGGTATGCTTGGTTATCATGGAACACGATGTACATGCTGGGGTTGTCCATTCTATCCACCACACTGTCATAGCGGTCATGTGGCTGATGGATGTTGCGAGGAGGAGGCACCTTCAAACCACTTTGCCCCACCGTGTACACACCAGTCAGGACGCGAGCCACGAACATTAACTGAGTGCCATCATGAGTGGGCCTGGCATAGATGGGGTTGGCTGAGTAGCTGGCGTTTACAGCAAAGTAGCTTCCATGACCAAATGAAGTTGCTGGAGTAAAAAAGACAGAACCACAGATCCCACAGAGATTCAATGAAAGAACGCTGCCTTCCAAAATTAACTTCATGAACATGGAAATGTTCTCACCTTCTTTATTTACAGTGTTTCCCAACCCTGGTCGTCAGGGAACACTGCCCTCCATGTTTTAGATGTTGCCCTGCTCCAACACACCTGATTCAGATGAACAGCTCGTTAGCAGGCTGACCATTTGAATCAGGTGTGTTGGAGCAGGGCAACATCTAAAACATGGAGGGGAGTTGGGAAACACACCTGGAGTTAGAAGACAAGTCTAATTGGACATGGGATACAAACTACAGTCACTGGCAGACTAAAGTAGTATATGCTTTTAAATAGGGTTTCTAGATGAAACTCTATCTTATTTGTACTATACACCCCAAAGAGTCTGTATGGAGGCTGTTTCAAAAGCCTTTTCAACCGTTTTTTTTTTGGAAATAAAACGTGAACGGCCACTTCAATGTGAATATTGTCATACTTTGCTCATCTATGAGAGTAAACTGAATTTCTTTTTGATTTCTGAACAGATAAACTTGGGGGACGTCATCAGTTTGAAGTTTGGAAACAGATCAAACTGAATGAAGCAAATTTAATGCATTAAGAAAAAAGGAATCAAGAAAATAATTAAAGATTAATCAATGATGAAAATAATTAAAGATTAATCAATGATGAAAATAATTGTACGTTACATCGCTAGTCAACATTGCAAGGAATTGATTTAGTGAAGAAGTAGTCCGTATCACCGACTCTAATAAATTGCTTAAATGTTTTCAATGAACATGAATCTGTCATTCACTGATACTAATGATCAATGGTTTACTTCTCATTCCTCTGCTGAATAGGAAGCAATGCAGAGACAAAAAACCTGAACCTACATTTGTGACATAATGCTGAATCATTACCGTTTTGTCCAGCCAAACTTCGGTTAAAGCCAGTTTTCATGATGGAGTCACTGTTTTCCAGGGTCGTCCCGTGGTACAGGAGCTTTTCACCTGCGCCACCCTGCTCTCTGTTCTTATGAGAAAGGTGCTTTTTCTGCGCTTCATAGCCTTGACGCAAATGAACGTTCTGAAAACGCTCGATCTAAAAAGAAAAGCAAAACAGTGTGGTGTGAAAAAGGTCATTACAGGGATAGGGTTGAGGTCAAGCCTCTGTCTACAGGAAAGGCTCCTACCTTCAAAACAGTGTTGTTGGAAGTTAGTTTGAAGCCCTGCTTTACTCCTTTATACTCTGCAGAAGACGGCTGCAGTGGGAAACGCTTCATATTCTCCCCGTCAGCCATGTTTTCCCAATACAGGGGAACAGTGAAGTCTGAAAAAGGGGAAAGCATGAACAAGAAAAAAATGTCAGATATTAAGAATCAGCCAATAAAAAAACTCCCTGGATCAGATATTGGGGAAAAAAAAAAATCAGATACAATTCGTTAACCCTCAATATGACATAATAACTTCATTAAACACAGGCAACACACTGCAAAGCAACCAAAATGCAATGTAAATGCCTTTGCACAAAATCAGCCTGATATTGTTATTGGTAGATACTCATGTTTGTGATATCAGTATCCTATCAGGCACAAAACAGTGGTATGTTTACATTGTAAATTTCATTTGGTCGAATAAAATCTAAAAAAGTATCAAAGTCAATCTCACCTGGCAGATTCTCAAGTCGTTTTAACATTCTTGTGTGTCTAGTTATTCTACATACAGCCTCCATCTTCTGTAGATCCACATTCCACTGGACATTCTGTGTGTCCACTATCCCTCCCGCTATATCCTTATTTTCCAGCTTGTGATTGGCTGTTCTGGGAAGTCTCTCCCAGTTGCAGTGTGCTCCCATGATGCACCAAGCCACACGACTGTACAAGTCCTCCTCCTCCCTAATTGTCATCTGTTTCCTTAGGTTGCCATGCACAGATGTATTAATCATCTGCATCACCTTGTTCACCCCATCTTTTAACCCGCTCACCGTCAAGCAGCTCTGGCCAGACTGAACGTACAGACACTCCGTCTCCACAAGCAGCTTTAGATTTGTAATGTCGTTCTGGGAAAGACCATTAAGCTGCTCCATTGTGAAGGTTTGTGTGGAGCACTGAGCACAATACAGGTCATCCAGATTCTTCATGGCTGCTTTGACATCGTCTCTCCAAAGACCCAGGATAAGGAAGACAGACTGTCTATTTGTGAAGCTGGTGTGGAGGATGCTTAGATCTGCGATCACAGAACTAGGTGATTTTTGTTCTACATAAGGCAGCTGAGGTGCTGGTACTGTAAGATCAAAACAATCAGTAAGAATTCCCCAATATTTGGACAGATTTCTGAACAACAACAAAAGAAGAAGAGCTCCGTCTTAAAGTTGTTACCTCTGTTGAACACAGCAGTGGAAAACACCTGCAGTGTCTCCACTTTGAACTCCAAGAAGACATTGATCTTAATCAGGACAAGGTGGATGTCAGTGAGACAGTGCAGGGGAGAGGAGGATGTGCCTCTTTTGACTCCTCGGATGATGGCTGCTGCCACAACCCCAGGGTCCATCTTGCCCGCCCCTGCACAGATAGCAGGAATGGCCACGGACTTGCACCCGGATGATTCACAGTGTTGAATGATATCACACACCAGTTGCTCAATGACACCCGCATCTTTTTGTCCAGACACATGTAAAATTGCTTTGCAAGGGAATGATCCAGGCTGGGTTGCAAGAATCTGTCCACGGCCCACGTGTGCTTCATAAAAAGAGAGAGGGACAAAACAAGTAAGATGCTGTTTAATGTGTTTAACTTTAAAATACCTATCTGATCTTTTCTCACCTCCAACCAGTTTAGCCTTCACCTGTGGTCCAGCAACCGTTAAGATGTCTTTACAAACTCCATCTGTAGAATAAAGATATTAATCAATAACAGAGAAATAGTCTAAGAGCTTACACTCGAGCTAGCATCTCTATGGCGCTTTATAGTCATTAAACACAGCTAAATATTAGTTTGAACATGCCAACATGATCACTATGACAATGCTACAATGTTCCTCACCTTAGTTTAGTGTGTTGGTGTGTTATCAAGTTAATATCAACTAGTTAGCAGCAAAAATAGAGTAAAGTTGTTAGCTGGTATTTGGTATAAACCAAAGTACTATCAAATTGAAATTTAGACATGATAATGGCACCATATGACTATTTTATTTTTTTTGTATCTTGTGTACTGGTCTTGATAAACACTAGTTGAGGGGATCAATTCAATCTTGTTGGAACCATGTATGTCTGTACAAAAGTAGCTATTTTGCTGCCAGTTTAGTTGTTGTCCCATTGGGGTGTGTTGGAGCAGGGGAATACACTATGCTAGAAGATTCATTCTCGTAGCACAAACATTCACAAAATATTATTGCTATCCATTTAATAGTCATATTTATAATCAAATTCAGCTACTTACCAATATCAAAATTGACAAAGTTGGTTGTGTTCACAACAGCATCTGTAGTCTCGTTAGTGATGTCACCGAACACTACCTGTAGTTTAACCCCATGTCCTACTGTCACACTGATGTCATCAAGGTCAGTGAAGATAGACCTGAAGAGGACTGAAAGAAAGAACAGGATGTAAATATATTATTATTATTACCATTATTAATAATAATAATTTATTAACAGTTAATAAAGCAGAGTGAATAGTTGAATTTCACCTTGACTTCTGCTGAGAGATGAATAGACCTTATGGTAGCACTGTAAATAAAGACAACCAAATTAAATACTTTCTTATTTTAGACTCAATAATTAAATGTGTCTTACAGCAGTGTCAGTTACCAACACTCACCTCCTCAGAGTCAGCATAACCAGGTTTAATGACAACATGGATGTGGGAGAGAGTACTAGAGGATGGGGATGATCCAAACTGGCATATGCTGTCTGTCAGAACTTCAACAGCTTCTCCCAGAGGATATTTTATCGCCACTCCCGGTCCAATAACTGGAAGTGCGACTGAGTCGAAGCCTTGCTGTGCACAGAGGTCCAAACATCTCTTCAACCCATTTTTAAGAGCCTGGTCCACAAAAGTTAGACAATTAGTCAATGAATCGCTCTTGCACATTCAACCTGAGCAAATCAGAGCTCAGTGTTTGACAAACCAAAGCATACTGTGGTACAGTTGATAGCTCTCGCTCTCACTCTCTCTCTCATATATACTGTATATTATGTGTGTGTGTGCGTGTGTGTGTGTATATATAGACATCAGAATGCTTCAAATTGCTTCTTCGTCTGTGAAGTATCTGACACTTTCCAAATCTAAAGCCAACAGTTAATATGGCACTTCTCTACAATGGAAGTCTGGAGAGACATCCAGCACTCCCACTTCATGCAGCCTATGGTCAAATCTATAGAGGTAAGAAAGGATTGTATCTACTCTGTGTAATTTTTTTCTTTTCTTTTTTTTGCCAACTCTTGTGTTAAAGTTGACATAGAACGCTTGAATCACACATATATGTTAGTTATGGAGGTCTTCTTACATATATTAACTTGTTTTCATGATTAAAAACCTCCTAATCGCTGCAAACGAGCCGATCAAAATATCTCCTCACTGATGCTCTCGTCAGCCGCACTGTTTCAGACCAAAACCACACCCCTAGAATGTGGACTGTGTTGTGATTGGCCAGCCAACGAGAGCTTTCCCACTGTCCTGTGATTGGCCAGGTACCTGGAAGTGACGTAATAGATAGGCCAGCTCTCAGATACACAGCTCCCCCTCTGGCACGGTGGATGCTCTGCATCTCAGCAGCTACAACGAGAGTAGTTCTTCTTCTGCGGTTGAATGTACGCAACCGGATGTGCCTGGACTAGTGCCCGCACCAGGAGGCGCTACGGTGGTGAGGATTTTTGATGACGACATCAAATTCAAATCAAAGTGCCGATCCGCTTCGCAGAGCCCAGGAAAACAATACAACACTATTTTCTCAGCAGTGGCTGAACTGTTTGTTCTGAAACTTTAAGGTTTCATAAACGAGGTAATGACGCAGATACACACACAAACGCAGCGTTAATTGGAGCTTCCGGTCTATGTGGGCTTTAAGCTTTTTTGTATCCAAAGGACTGCAGAACCAAGAATGTATTTGTGGAATGTCACCATGTACAACCGCTATGACCCGTTTCTTTTCTTTTTTTTAAATCCACAAGGTATTACTTTACCTGCACGCTCCGACCTCTGACACCATCCCAAGGCAAACACTCAATGAAGAAGAGCTTGGAGCAGCCAAGAGATGGAGGCCCAGCAACCTGCAGAACATCTCCAGGGTTGATGGTAAAATTTGCCGCCATTGAGTGGAACTTTGTTTGCAATTGGTTCCCCGCTTTAGTCAATAGACTTTTACCAATTTTAGTAGAAGTTAAATTTTTGTTGATCATAGGGACCACCAACACGTTCATCTGTGGAAATAATGATAGAGTTAAATGGATGTAGGCATTATATTGGTAATGTTTTTGCTGAGTATAGAAGAAGAAGAATATAGACTAACCTGTTCATCTTCCAAGCTGCCAACTGCTATTTTCAGGGTTGTTTTGTTGACAGCAACATTCTCAACAGTTTTGCTGTTCAGTTGGGCCATGGATGGGCGTGGTGATGTAAATCTAACTTCTTTGGCATTCACACCTTGTTGCTCTCTAATGAGAACCTGATAAGAGCTCTCTACCAGATCCTTGCTGACTTTTCCCTCTGTTTGGAAGTACCGCTGAGCCCCAGGTCCGTCTAGAACTAGTTTTTCTGAAGCAATGCTGGACAGAACTGAGGTTAGAGAGTCCATGACCTCCTGGACATGACAACGTGGACCAGATATGTGCACACAAGGATTTGGAAAAGGTGAGGTTTTTATTGTTACTTTCTTGTGCTTGAAGCCAATCAGGGATAAGAACTCATTAAAACAATGAACCAATTCAGGCTGAGGGAGCTTCAGTACTTCTTGTGTTACAACCTGGTTCGTTTGGAAGTCCTGTAGAACCGCTTTCAGCCTTTTCACACTTTCATTGCAGCCCACAATTCTCACCTCACTTCCTGAGGTTTCACTGGTTCTTGTGATGAAGCTGAAGTCTACTTTGTCCTCTCTACAGTTCAACTCATTCTTAGCTTTGTTTAGGATTTCCTTCAATGTGTCCAGATCTAGAGACACATCTGCAGTACCCTGCATCATCACTGTGTCCACACTCAGGTCTCTCTTCAGTGCTGCTTCAGCCTCATCCAGAGCACCACATGACAAGCTGGACAAAACCAGACACGAACCAACTTCAAGGGAAACAGGATGTCTGTGGCTTTGCTGAAAGCGAGCCTCATACTTTGAAATTGCGTCACTGGACGTTATGAAGGTCAATAACTCTGAAGGAAGTATAACTCTCTTTTCCATGACCTTTTTGATGAGTTCATCAAGTTTATTAGCTCCCGATTGCACTTGCTTATCATTTCCCTCCATGATGATCATATCATGATCACTGTGGATTTTAACCTCTGGGTAATGTGCCCGTATTTCTCGATTGAACTCTTCTTCTACCAGTTTGTATTTGTTCTTCACTATTGGAACTTCCTTTCTGGTTGGTATACTGTTTTCTATGACTGCTAGCATCTCCTTCACAGCCTCAATTTCTCCCACAACCACAGAATAGCCAGTCTCTTTGTACACTTTGATATCACCTGTCTCCAAGGAGTGATGCTGGAGTAGCATTTTGTTTTGCTTTTGATCAAGAACATGATAGCAGGTGTAGTTCTCAGTGAGACCAATAAAGACGCGATCCACCTGTATCTCCCATTTCTCTGAAGCACCAAAAGCTCCTCCTGGACCCTTCTCAATATCCCCCCTGACCATCGCCTCCTCTTCATCAAAATTTAATTCCACCCTGCAGCCAATAGAGTCGAGTTGTTTCTGTAATATCTTATTTGCTTTAGGGTTGTCTCTCAGGTAATACATGAGAAAAATATCTATCTTGTAACTCTTCTCAAGGCCTTTTGTGTTTGTTTTTGTAAATATCTGAAAAAGAGAACGGACATCCCAAAAGTTAATGAGTAATAGGAATTACAGTTAAAGTTAAAATGATTTCACAGTAACTGTGTTACGTCAACATTACATTTTTTTGCACTAGTAACAAATCCACTCAAACTTGTTTGGCCAGATTACTTGGCTCAGAGGTTTGGGTTTTCCCTGAATAGGAAAGTGCCGGTCAAAGTTTGGAGAGGGCAACATTGAGCTCACCTGTGTCAGGGGCTGATCAGGGGCCTGTGGTGAATTTGTCCGGCTCAGGGTCAAATCTAGTTTTCCAGAAGGTAATGAGATTGTGTGAAACTTCCTCTGCAGAACTCTTTCCTGGTCTGTAAAAGAAATAAAATGGCCACAGTAACAGAGCATTTAAAGGATGTCCTTGGGACAAAGCAATTCCTTACCTTCTATTTCCTTGAAACTAATTTTGTAGATGCTGCCCCCAATGCTTTCGAGTGCAGCACAAACACCTCCCCCCGAATCTCGTTTTTTCTGAAAGTATCTCCATATCTTCTGCTTTTCTTTGTCTGTCAGTTCCCTCGCTTCAAAGAACAGTGAATGTTGGTATTCATCCATTTTGACATTCCAGGCAAACTGAAGTGAGTGCCCACTATCTTCACTCCTGCTTACAGGAGTGAAGATACAAGATACAAGATACAAGACATCTAGTAGGTGATACCTGTGTGTCAAACTCCTCAATGTGATCTAAAGTGGCTCTCTTTCACTTTCACTTACTATAAATGGTGTGTCCCATCTGCTGCAACTAAACACACCCAGTGCCTGGGTAAAGAGTTTACCGGCTGTACATCTGTGCATATACTGTGGCCTTTGATACTGTGACGTACTGTATATTAGCACTGACAATGGTACTGAGGAATGATATGATTGTTTTTCCACTGGTTAAGGAGTCGAGTCAAGAACACTGATCTTACCCGACAAAACCTGATCTTCTGCTATTACCACGTGAAACCACTAGGTGTCATACTGAAACTTGCACAGATACAGTGGCAAAAATACAGCAGCTGTCCACTGCTGATACACTATGGACAGCCTAATGCAGCTACATAAGCAGACTGACAATAATATCAACAGTAATATCAATATTTAGTAAAAGTAGCAGACATTATTTTTACATTTGCCTTGCTTGATATATTCACACATATACATATGTAAGTGTAGCTTCAGCATTTATTATGACTGTAATAGATGACATTATAAATCTGTTGTTTATAAAATCTCATATTTTGACAGGGAAGCAAATATGATTTTGGAGATTGGAGTAAGTGAAAATAAAATTCTTCAGAGGGATAGCATATCTTAGAAGGATGATTTAGTAAAGGCATGTTAATGCTTCTCTGTGAAAATAGTGCTGCTATTACTACTACTGCTATGAATTTATTTTTGAATTCATAGCTAACCCCATTTTTATTTTTTTATTTGGGTAATTGGGGAAAGTATTATAAATACACAATTTCCTGTCAGCCTGCAGAAGGGTTCTCTGGAAAAACAGTTAAAAAAAAGTTAAAGAGTCAAGCAGGTACTGGATTCAAGGTTACATTTTAATTGGATTAAATTATTGATTTAAATTATTGATTAATGAGTGACTCAATTGTTCGAAAGGACTCCAGTACACAGTCTTACAGTCTCTTAAGTACCTTAAATGGTCACTTGAATAAAAGTATAATACCAGGAAATGACTTTGGTAGAAGTTGAAGTCACTTCTTATAATATTACGTAAGTAAAAGCATATGACATTTACTGTACTTAAGTATCAAAAGTCATTTTCGGATATAAAATGTACTCAAGTTTTAGAAGTAAAAGTATTGAAAAAGTGAAGAGATAAGGTTGAGCAATGTTAAGGTGAGTTGTCTATCAACTGGAAGGGTGTGGGTTCAATTCCTGGCACTGCTAGTCTATGTGTGTCCTTGAGCAACACCACTTAGGGACTTTTGTGCTGTTTGAGGGAGTTTTCCATGTAGGTGTACTTTGATCAACCAGAGGGAATGTAGTTTTACCACTGTAGCTTGGGTGCAAGTGAGGGCACTCATAGGTGTGCAGGCATGTGAGATGACAATGGATATTTAGAGCAGTTGAGAAACTGCTCAATCACAAGATTTCTATTTAGGGAAGTTCTTTCTGATTTCTCTTTTATTTTGACTCATGCAACACATTTTTTGCTGTGTGTGCAAGGAAAAAGTAGTTGTTTATAAGTGATTTGTAGTGAGATGTCACCACAGGATAAGAGTGGTGTTTTAAAATATTGTAAACATCCTGAGCTGAACAACTAGTCCAAATAAAAACCAATGGCTGCAATGACTCAAAATACCCAGTTACCCTGGTATCAACACCAACAACGGGTCAGTATTTGAACTGAGCTTCCATCTATTGAAACATCTTCACATAACTCAGGTGTGTGCATGAGATATCAATCTGCACACACAAACAGTTTTTTCCAACTGTTATAAACCTGTTGTACTCATGACCCTACGTTTGTGTACGTGCAGTTATTCAAGATGCTGAACAAAAGTGCTGATAAGATGAACAACAGCCTCATTGTCATTAACATGTTAGTTGTGTCTGTCGTTATAAGAAAGGAAGGTTTGATTTACAAGAACAAGGAAGTAAGGTAATCAAGGAAACACACTTACCCAGTGACTTCATGAAGGTAAACAAACACCTCTAAAATTACTAAAGTTGGGGTTTATTGTCTTAACATGTAGACTAGCAAGAGCTGGCAATCAAACCCTCAACCTGACATTTGAAAGACAACTCACTCCACCAACTCAACTAGCATCGCTTAACCCTCCCTTAACAAGGTGTAATCTAGAAAAAGACCTACGTTAATGTATAATGCTCTATATCATTTTATTGTTTATTCATTATTGACCCAAAGTGAAGAGTGTTTATATTCATTTTATGATCAGTAGTATTAAAAGTCCTCTCAACCTTTTATGGTACAACATCTTTGCTGAGTCATTGTCTACTGTAATACATCATTTCATTTTATACAGTCATGTGGACTCTGACAGAGACATGATGACCCACATCTATTATGAAGACACATGTTTTCAGTCACAAGGGAGGGAGTATTATTTCTTGAGGCAAACCAGAAAGCACTTTATCTGACTTGAGGTTTAGCCGCTGTCAAGTGAAATGTGGTTCCTGCCTGTCTGCTTTTTTGTTTATCTGTCTGGCGTCAAAGGCTTAAGCAAACTTGTTGCTGATACCAAAACAGACGCCAAATCATTTTAAATTGAGTAGATGACAGATGTTAAACAAATAATGGAACATGTATCATTTGACAAATTATGTTTTCAGCCCTGTTTTCAGCCCAAATTATGTTTTCAGCCCTTTCAGCCCTTTTTAAGTGTTTTTACATTGGCTAATTCTTTTTTTTTTAACGTGAAATCACTTTAATCTATTAAGGTAACTTGTATTGGCAACAATCAGTGTTGGTGGATAATTTTCTTATTGAAAGTCAAATTACTTTCAGTAGTCTTAATCTTAAAAGGTTATTACTGAAACCTACAAAATTAAAACTGAAAAAAGAAATGAATGGTTGGCTGTCACACATTGTAAATATCCTATCAAAGCTAATAGCTTATTGAATAAGCAAAAGTGTATTTATATTTCACACATTTCAATGCAAATTGCTAATATTAGCTTTAGCTAAAATTCTGCTAGCCATCAGATGTAGCTTTTGTTAGCAGTAGCAAGTGTTGGCTAAAATGGAGAGAAAAGAAGCAAACAAAGCAAAGTATCTTTAATTTGCATGTACAATAGGTCCAACGTCGAATGAATGTCAAGTAATTCTACTATGTCCTTAATTTGTAGTACTTTGCACCGCAGCTTTATCATTAAATTGAAAGAATAAGCCTCCAGGTAATTACCATCCTCAGTAACCACACTATCTCACAGTAGACAAAAGTGTATTACCTCTTTCACAGTCGAGGAAAACAGAGAATTATTGTGCAGATTTTTTATCATGCAGATGATCAATCATGAAGCTTTTGGCCAGACAGAAACCCCTTCGACTGTGTGTGTGTGTGACTCACATCTGTGGCCACTGACAGCGAGCACATCGTAACGCAACCTCAATGTGGCCTGTGTGGTCTGTCCCTGAACTCACCATCCCATGACTACCTTCTGCTGCACACGTGAACACACCAAAGTGAAACAAACACACATACACAGCTTATTTTTTTTTTCATTTAAATTCCCACTGTTAAATCTGTGCACCACATGATCACTTAATGTATAAATAGTGGTGGGAAGAAGAATGTAGACAGTCGAAACAGCTGTACAACATCTGTCTGTGTGCAAGAACTGAAGCAGCTGCCGTAACAAGATGAAGCTCTGCATCCTCTTCATGTGCCTGACCCTCTTTGCAATCATTAATGGTAAGAACTATACAATTTTTGTAGATACTGTCGAGTTTTTTTGCTGATTTGTTTCATCCTAGAAACATAAAATGTACTATAACAGGGTAATAAACATGCTTTCAGAATGCTGATTAAATTGAAGCAGATTCATTGGGTTACCTATCTTTGTTTTTGCAACATTTGTGAGAATTAATCTTGTGCTTTTTCTCCCACATTTCAGGCAGCCACTTTCCTTTCTTTCTTTTTTATTACAAATTGAAAATAATTTGTCAAACACTAAAACTTTCTTCTGCTCCATCACAGAAGGCTCAAGCCTGCTTTTATTGTCATTTTTATGATAACTCAACTTTGATTAAATTTGAGTTTATTCATTTCATACCGGGAGAAAAGAGTGCATTTCCTTGATGTGGGATCAATAAAATCAAATCTAATCTCAAAACAAAGTAAAACTGGAACATGTGGAAGAAATGTATAGTTATGATAGTAGTACATGTGATTTGAGTGATGATCGCTGACTGTTTCACTGTGTATTGCAATCTATCAAACAGATTTTCCAGCATGTTGTAAAAACAGAACCATTACATCAACAAGGATTTTCTATGTTTCATACATTTTAGTCGGCAGGGAAAATGGAGAAGTTCTCATTATAAGGATGTCACAATGTCAAAGCTGGTGACGGTGAAAAGTGGCCTTGTCAGCATGAATTAGCAGTGTAATAGTATTTTACTAAGATCTCAGTAAAGCAAAGCAACTAATTAAGAAATAAACATTTGATATGTTCAAATTTTAAAAGCAAGTGTTGATCTCTGCCAGGACAGATCGGCTGTACGTGCTGAGTTTGATTGAAGTGACACAGTGTGTGGTGTTGTGTTGACAGGAATGCCTCCACTCAGCAGGGACTACAACACACACTGTCGCTGCCTTCAGGTGGAGTCCAGGATCATTCCTCCAGACAGTCTGAGGAGCATCAAGCTCATCCCTGAAGGTCCTTACTGCGCAAACGCTGAAGTCATGTGAGTGAAGCCTCAGTTCTCACGCACACAGGTGACCGAGTGAGTGACCGAGTGAATGGCTGGTTTGTTGGTCGTTGGTTGGTCGGTCGGTTAGTCAGTTGACTGGTTGGTGTCTGTGAGTGACTGATTGGCTGATTGGTCAATTGGTGTCTGACTGACTGAGTGTTTGGCTAGTTGGTTGGTTAGTTTATTGGTTGGTTGGAGTGAGTGAGTGAATGAGTGAGTGAGTGGTTAATCGCCTGGTTGGTGTCTGACTAACTGAGTGAGTGAATGATTGACTGGTTGGTCGGTCAGTCAGTCAGTCGGTTGATCGGTTGTCGTGTGAGTGACTGAGTGAGTAGTTGGTTTGTGTTGGTGTCTGTCTGTCTGTCTGTCTGTCTGACTGACTGACTTTTACTGACTGAAATAAAAGTTACATAATAAAACATAAATAAATAAAAAGGATATTGATTCTGTTGTATATAAATGATGTTTTAGCTGCGAATATGGAATATCAGAGCTCATCCCAATGACAGAGTGGTGCCATATTTAAAATTCCAAACTGCAATATTATCATTACTTATTTTTAAAATTTTTATTTTTTTAAATCAGAGCTGGGCTAGCGAGTGGAGAGAAGGTCTGTCTGAATCCTCGGTCCACGTGGGTGAAGAAGCTGGTCCACTTTATTCTGCAGAAGCAGCTTCATCAGCAGGGAAGAGCAGGCGCCAAGAATCAGGCATAAACATGCAGAGAGAATCTGCCTCCTGCAAACTGAGCCACGCTGATTTACTTTAACGATGAATACATGACAGCATATCTGTTTTGTTTACCCTTTAACTTCTTTATACTCTTTGGCTCTGCTCAGGGGGTTTTCAGGGAGTGTGAAACGTGCTATTATATTATATTGTGCTGATGCTTCCTTATTATTTTCCTGAAGTTCTTCATTGCTGTTTTGTATCAAGGTCCAATGTAAGTTCTCAAAACAATAAAACATGTTTATGATGTGAAATGAGTTTTATTTTGTGCATTGGATCTTACAGCTGCGTTACAATGCAACACCTTTAAGACACTAGTCATACATTTTGAAGGCAGCGAGTGCTAAGAATCTTTTTAATAAATGAATTTGTGACAGCAGTTTTGAGATCTGAATTGTCACGTATGCACAACTGAATATCTGCCCCCTGGTGGTGAGCTCAGTTATAGTGTGAAGTCATTTGAGACGTTTCTCAGTTTGTCAACCTTTGAGTGTGTTCTTGCTGTCTTGATAATATTCAAACCTCAGATGACACAAATTGTTTAAGGTCTGTATGTACATGTGCAGCCATTGCTTTAATTAGCAAACAACATTCAGTGAATGGTACATGCAATTAAAGAAAACCCAACAAGAATAATAAAATAGGGGAAATAAAAATATAAATCAGCCTGATTTTTGAGATGATACATGTTACGTTTACAGAACGTTTATAGGGCTTTATGTAACAAAATGTTCATTAAATAGACATAGTATAAATATAGAACATAAATGAAACATAGTGTCTGTAGGAAGGCACATGGAAAAGTAGTAATTCACTGCACTCATCGCTCTTCAAACCTCACACGTCCGTACAATCATTCAGTTATTTGATTGACGTTTACGAGGTTTGTTAAAAGCATTCTCTATGTTCAACACGCACTTATCGCGCTAGCTCTCATGCACTGGAGTTTGTATCGTTTGTATCGTATCGGAGTGGAGTATTTCCCTCTGACAAAACCACACCTGATGTAGTAAAGTAAAAGTAAGTCTGTAACTTCCTGTGGTGAAGTTAGTTTGATGAAAGCGTGGGCTGCTGGTTTTAAAAGAGTCTGCGTGTGGAATATCCAACTTGAAACCTTTTTTCACAGTGAGGTACCGTCTTGTGTTTTTACATTCTCCGTTGTATCTCAATTTCTGTTCTGAGCTTAAAACATCTGCCATCCCCTCTACAATTATAAATAATATAATATATATATATATATATATATATTTTTTTTTTAAATAGTAACAATGTTCACTGTTTGTGAATCCTGAGTAAATGTCACACAGTATTCTCTGTTTTATGACTTTAAATCCCTGATAATAATCATCTCCAGCATCATAATGTGACATTGTTTGGTTTTAGTGTAAAGACCAAGAAGACTTTTATCTTTCATTGCATTTTTCCCAGTGTGTCAGTTCCCCTCAGGTCACTAAAATTGTTTTTTTTTTCCCTCTTCTCGTACATTCAAAAGAGCTTCTGTGAGGAAGAATCATCTGGTGCGACGACATAACCCTTCCCCTGAGGGAACCATGCCTGCAGGGCTTCCGTCCAGCTGCCCGTGTCGCAGAAGGTCAGCAAAATGTCAAACACTGTGGACAGAGGAGAAGAAGCTTAAAAACACAAAGGATACATTTGCCAATTTTATAATATTTCGCATAAATCTTTCCCAACTTTAATAAAAATCTGAGGAAAATGATGGTGGAGTTGGATGAAAATATGCAGATAAATATTTATGAGACAATACGCTACCAATTTATGAGTAACAAAAGTACATTTCCAATTCTTACACAAATTCTATCTCCCACCTATAAAGATGCACACATTTTCCAAAGATAATTCACAGAAAATAACAATAACAATAATAATAATAATAATAATAACAATAATAATAATAATACTACATATTGTCCCAGATGTAAAACACAGGAAGAAACATCTATACCTATGTTTTGATTGTTGTGACTGGGTTATACCACTTTTGGATTTCAGATCATTCCTTTACTAAATCAGTATTACAGAATGAATTTTAATTAAACCAGTCTTTATTTTTTTATTTTATTATTATTATTATTATTATTTTAAAAAGAAGGAAAAAAAGAATAACAACACAAAAATCATCACTGACCTTGATTAACCGCCAGGATCTTTGAATGGAAATTTTTGGCATTGCTTTTCTTCACCATATACTCGTCAATGGGCAGCCTCACGGTGTGGACGCTCAGTTCTGAGGCCCGTGTGAAGCTCAGCTTCTGCAAATCATGCACAAAACTATTGGTTTCCCTGCCACTCACCACATACAGTATAGCCCATGTACAGGAAAGTGGCTGAGATTTAAAAAAAACTTTTAGTCATATTGAAGATGCATATAATACCTTCTGGATGCTTTCGTCCACAAGACCACCAAGGACATAAACTTTTTCTGCATCCATTGTTTCCAGTGCTGAAATTACAGAATATATAAAAAAAATATATATATACCGTATAGACAATAACAGCAACAATAGTATAGAGAATATTCAATTCATATTCCTGTTTACAGCAGTAACAGGTGTACCTAATAAATCTACCTGGCAAAAACACTGAATATGTTCTAAAGTCCCGCACTGCCAACTTTACAAAGATATTATAAAACAGCATAATTTGTTCCATTTCTGGACAGCAAAAGTGGTCTAAATGCGCCCACTGCTGGCCAAAATATATACTCCACCTAAATATTTTCTATGGAATTTCCCTGTGGGATTCACCCAAATGTCCAGCAACTCACTGAGGACAACTGACTCATCTGTAAAATGAATCCAAAACCTTCGGACCTTGTTCGGCGTCTGGGGAGAGGTAGACAACAGTTTCTGTCGGGAAAAAGTCCAGAAAACTTTCATCTGTGATTTCCATCTGAAAAACAAAGCAGATGAAGAATAATTTACAGAGGAAGTGGGTTATGTATGGAGTTTAATTTTCTTTGGTGAAATACACATTAATCTGAGAATAGACTACCTTCAAAAGGCCATTAGCCTCTTTACACAGGCTTCTAGTCAGTTTTATTATTGATGTTTTACATTGGCAATATTTCACCTGACTATCATCCTGTTCACACCCTGAGATCCTCTGACTGAGGCCTGTTCCAATTTTTTTGACTGAAAACAAAGGGGGACAAAGCTTTTGAAATAAGAGCCCCAAGACTCTGGAACTCACTGTTAGAGGAAATATGACAGACATAGTCAGTAACATCCTTTAAATCAAAAACTTAAAAGCACCTTTAGCATTTTGCATTTCCAGATTTTAAATAAATCTGGTTTCCATTATTTATTATTCATGTTTTATTTTTTTATTCTTTTATTAATGTGTGTCTATCTTATTGTGTTTTTATTTCATGCCTTTTAACTAGCAAAATAAAAATGAATAGCCGCAGCACACGATATGACACTACTTTGATGAATTAGTGTTCATAAAACCCAATCAGCGGTTTAACAATAACTGCTGTATACACACAAATGCTCCCTCAATCCGGTCTGATAGTTTTACTTGACGGAGCCTGTTTTTAAATGAAGAACGCAGCCACTAATGTGAGATTGTTTCTGTTCATGAAGATCAAACAGAGGCAGAATAATAAAATCAACAACAGCAAAAAATCAGCAAACGCTACATACTGCAGCTTCACCACTAAAACATCAGCATTTTGCTTCATTTGCAAAAATGAATACAGATGTAAAATAATTACAATATTCACCATGTAGCTCAGGAAGCCATCATTCTTTCGTATGCACTCTCTGTAAAGACGACTGTCCTCCCTCAGGTCTGTCAGGAACAGGTGGAACGGTCGAGCTGCCTTCTTGTTTGACCCATACACTCTTCTCAACTGACCGGCCAATCGACTAATCTCCTGACACACACACACACACACACAGAAACAGGAGAGTAAACAGGCGTTTTACATTTAGAGATGCTGTTTTAAAACTCCATCATCAGATTTACTACCTTGTCAGACATGCTGTCCGTCATACTCAGATCCACACAGAGTTTGAGTCCAGTGGACTGAGCCTCAGCTAAGCGCTCTTTAGTCATGGCCTTCATGACCCGTTTGGTAAACTGAGGAACGTCAACACTAGCGCCTGCATGACAGACAAACACAGGAACTTTTCCCCTCAGTCTCTCTGAGAGCCAAACTACTATTTATGGCTCTTTTCGCTGCTTCTTTACCAGACTCCCGCTCACGGTTGAGCCTCTTCCTCTGCTTCTCCTCTTTCCTCTTGCCCTTCTTCACAGCGAGCTGCCTCTCCCAGTTTCGCTGCTTCCTCAACACGTTCCTCTATTTGTTCAACAACAACAACAAAAAATGAGATCTACAGAGGAAAACCTCTCTTGGTATCTGTCTGATACTGGTCAAATCACTGCATCTAACATCAGACGGATAAATGCAAAATCTGATAGAATCCAAAAATCCTACATATCTCTTGCTTCACTATGCACAGACTGTAAATAAAAATGAGCAAAGCATTTTAGCTGAGTCATGTTTGGGCTGTTTATTTCTTTTTTGGGAGAACAATATTTGTTACAAAGTTGGGCAATTATGTCTTTGAAATGACTCAGCACAAATGAGTTGTTAACAGGTCCATAGTTCATAATGGTCTAAAATGACTGTATCGTACTAATATTGGTGACCATAGATTCTCAAGTTTGTCATATCCTATCTGAGTGGTTTTGTCCCATCCATAGCATATATGAACAAAATGTTTTGTATTGCTTGTTTATTTTTCACGTTCTGACAGTGTATATACTATGGTCTTGTTAAGAACAACACTCTGTTTGGTTTGGGGTTTTATGGCTAAAATGACATAATTCTGTCTTCTGTTTGTATTTTTACAAGGAAAATAAAAGAGCATAGGGGTTAATACGTGAATGGACAGTGAAATGCTACAGTGTAAAGCTGTGTATGTTTTAACATATTCTCAGATATCTCGCTTTGTTTTTAAATGAAGGTTAAACTCACTTACTGAACACAGTGCATCTTCTCTCCCAGGCTTCTCCTCCACCACATCAGCCTCCACTTGTATGTGAAGCAGGTCCATCTCCTCTGAAACTCCATTCAGCTGCATGTCACACTCTGCTGAGGGAATATGCGCCATTTGTCTGCTTCTCTCGTGTCGACTCGTCTCACAAACATTACCTGGACATTCGGTGTTTTCAATGACGAACTGAAAACGACATATAAATGTGTACAGGAGGATAAAATAGGAAGAAATCACGCGTGAGTACCAGAGACAGAAGCGGCTTCCTGTTGCGTTCATGTGAACGGCGCATAAATATGACGTCAGAGTAAACAATTTTGAGAAAAAAGTCCCTCTTTTTTAAATGTGTATTTACTCGCAATTAAATAACTTATTTCAAATTCATTTATTCTTTTTTTTTATTATTATTATTATTATTATTATTATTATTATTATTATTATTATTCGTTCTGGGTTTAAAGACTGCCAACACAAACAATGTAATACTTTGTTTCACCAAAGGAGGGCGCTGTGTAACCGTCAATGGAAGTGAGGAAAAGTGACTTTCGTCGTTGGAAAACTAGCATCTCTAACAACTGTAGGTACAATAAATGCAGCCTGTGCTCCGTCTATCCGTACGTATAATTCAGGTAATTTGATAATAAAATAATAACCCATGAAATATGTACACGTACACGTTTGCCGGGGTTTTTCTGTGTGGCGGTGGCAATGGAGTGAATGAATCCCTGTATACTTTCATTATATTTTAGTTTATTTTCTTTAAAAAAAAATACGTTATTGTATTGTTATTGTATAAGTTCAGAGGTCGAGAAACATTTGCAATCACCACTATTACATGAACAATGAAATGCATAAAATAACCTCTAAGATTGTTTTAATGTATGTTATTTGTGTTTTAGACTGAAACCACCTACCAAATGATGACATTTACTCGTTTGGATATAGATGGGAACTACATTGTAACCCCGTGTTTCTAGTCGGACGTACAAAATGACGCATAAGTTTGCCCTTAATTTCGGCTTTTTTCAACGTTAAATCATATTTTTCTCAACATAAGCCTCGTGTGACAAATACATAAATCAGACTCGCATGTTGTCAGGAATATATATCGCCTTGTCTTTGAAAACACGATTTGCACATCGGTTGTTAGCAGTTGAAGCTAAAGCAGCTCCGCAGCAGCCAATCTGAGTGTAAGGAAGGGGGCTGTGCTGCCGAGAAGCATTGTGGGTACTAAAGTGTGAAATCATTTCTTAGTTTTCTTTCCCTACGCATATTGATTTATAATGATTTATAATCACCGACACACATATGGTAAGTATTGTATTTACCAAATTACACGGTTTAAAAAAATAAAAGGCGAGGAGAGGTATTGGCTGTTATCAACTATTTTATGTAACAAAGCACACGGTTAGTTAATATGTTCCTCTATTGACTTTCGAAACTGTTGGAATCACTGATAATTGAACAAGTAAGTGTGTATATCATGATGAGTTGTGTATGTGGTGGGGCGTATCATGTACCGTGACAGAGACATACAGTGCTGACTCACTTATAGTGAGACTGTCACGATTATAGAGTTAAGACTATACTTTCAGGGATCATTTCTATAGTTTATGACTTGAGAAATGTGTTTCTAAATTGTTAGTCTCGCTAATCACGATGACGAGTACTTGATACTTCTTCTTGAGCGCGAAGCGAATGCAGAGACTTGAGTCAATCATAGGCTCTGCATTATTGATGACCGTTCACTGTCTCTTTTAGGGGCAATGAGGGAAGAAGTATGATCAGAGTGATAGTGCATTGATGTGAAAATTAATTTTACTTACATACTGAATCATCACTCAAAAATTCTCGAAGACTGTAGGTGAAGGTGAAAACCCCTTAAGCTCCGTACCTGAGATACCCCGTTATTAAATAAGTCACTTACACTTTTGTATTCTACCGTGAAAGGGCTCATTATCTCCTATGCTGTAGCCGAAAGTGACGGGGCTGATAATTATGTGTAGTATATTTAATTTAATTTAATATTGTTTACACATACTCAGTCTTGTATGAAGTAGTTATAAAGGATATTTTAGTTAAATTGCAAGTGTCTTGTCAGATAATTACTTTGGTAGAAGTTAAAGTCACTTTTTATAATATAATTAAGTCTTGAAGTATATGACATTCACTTTACTTAAGTATCAAAAGTCAGTTTTTTGGTATAAAGTGTACATTTTAGAAGTAAAAGTATTAAAAAAGGGTGGCCTTAGGCCTGAGCTATGGTTCCTCAGTGGTAGGGCAAGTTGTCTTTCAACTCAAAGGTTGTGGGTTCAGTTCCTGGCTCTGT
The DNA here is from genome assembly GCF_019176455.1 of Solea senegalensis. Classification (NCBI taxonomy): domain Eukaryota; kingdom Metazoa; phylum Chordata; class Actinopteri; order Pleuronectiformes; family Soleidae; genus Solea; species Solea senegalensis. The sequence goes on along the minus strand of NC_058023.1, from coordinate 10,109,507 downwards.
TAGTGAATGTGTCCTTGAGCAAGACACTTTACCCCGTTAATAAAATATCATTAATATTAGAGAAGCACTATATAAATACATACCATTACCAACTTTTATTTGTTAGTAACAAATAACAAAGATATTTAGAGGAAATGTAGTGGCGTAAAAGTACACAATTTATTTAGGAAATGTAGTGGAGTACAAGTGCAATTTATTGGAAATATAAATAAAGAAAAGTACAGATATGTGAATTATGTACTTAAGTACAGTACATTACAACACTGCATACAATACTTTGCTCTCCACAGTTGTGCGACTACTGATGCACAATCACCGGCCACTTCATTAGGTACCACTGTTCCTGCTGTAAACAGGAATATGAATTGAATATTCTCTATACTATTGTTGCTTTTGTTGTCTATACGGTCTATGATTAATAATAATATTATTATGCCTGTTTTCATTATGTATACATGATATTTTCAATAGACATTATTGTATTCCCCAAGTGGAAAGTTATTTAAAGTTTTGGGAAACGCTTTCCATCACCAAGCTATTTCTACAGTGTTTAAATGAGCGATGGAATATGTAATGTAGCTTCAATGATTGTTTTAACATATATTGTTTGGTTTTTTTAGACTAAAACGACTGACTCCATTCAGCTAAAACCTACCAAATGATGGCATTTACTCGTTTGGATATGGACGGGAACTACAGTGTAACCCCATGTTTCTAGTCGGACGTACAAAATGACGCATACGTTTCCCCTTAATTTCGGCTTTTGTCAACGTCAAATCGTATTTTTCTAAACAGAACTTCAGTGAAATTATCTTTGTCTTACATTAGTAAGCCGCGTGTGACAAATACATAAATTAGACTCGATGTTGTCAGGAATATATATCGCCTTATCTTTAAAAACACGATTTGCAAGTCGGTTGTTAAAAGCAGTTGCTAAAGCAGCTCCGTAGTAGCCAATCAGAGTGTAAGGAATGAGGGTCGTGCTACCGAGAAGCATTGTAGGTACTAAAGTTTGGAATAATTTCTTAGTTTTTTTTCACTATGCATATTGATTTATAATGATTTATAATCACCGGCACATATATGGTGAGTATTGTATTTACCGAATAACACGGTTTAAAAAATAAAAGTTGAGGAGAGGTATTGGCTGTTATCAACTATTTTATGTAACAAAGCACACGGTTAGTTAACATGTTCCTCTATTGACTTTCGAAACTGTTGGAATCACTGATAATTGAACAAGTAATTGTGTATATCATGATGAGTTGTGTATGTGGTGGGGCGTATCATGTACCGTGACAGAGACATACAGTGCTGACTCACTTATAGTGAGACTGTCACGATCTTAAAGTTAAGACTATACTTTCAGGGATCATTTCTATAGTTTATGACTTGAGAAATGTGTTTCTAAATTGTTAGTCTCGCTAATCACGATGACGAGTACTTGATACTTCTTCTTGAGCGCGAAGCGAATGCAGAGACTTGAGTCATTCATAGGCTCTGCATTATTGATGACCGTTCACTGTCTCTTTCAGGGACAATGAGGGAAGAAGTATGATCAGAGTGATAGTGTATTTATGTCAAAGGAAAAAAGAATTCCATGAGACGTAGTCGAGATGAGTGGAGTCGTGCGACATGCAGCATGTGTTAATAGTGTGAACTGAATTCCGTATGGTTGGTGTTCTGGTGGGAGTCGATTTTATGTGGTAGCGTGCTATTATGTACCTATTTTAAGTATTTTTAACGTTCAATCTGTAGACAAGATTTCCACACTAACGACATCTTAATTTGTCAGATATATGCAATTCAGTATTCACGGACACGCAATTTCTGAATTGTAGCCTTCTATAATGACAAACCCCGCCATACACATGAATGGCAAAAGTGACGTCTTTCCAGTTTACCGTTATCTGCAATTCACTTTTTTTGTATCTTACTTTTTATTGCCTTTGCACCAGGTTACAGTAACATTTGCACAGCCAAAATGAAAAGAGAGAAAAAATTAATAAGTTAACACAATTAAAAGTATATAAATAAATAAATAAAAAACAAAATAGTGAAACAACACAAAAAAAGTACATTTATGTATTAAAAAATACACAGAGCAGGCATTAACAATTCAAATGCATGGTAGCACTAATTATTATTATTTTTATTATTATTCCTTATTGGACTACACCCTTCTATGTGTGTATATAATATATTTGTATGTATATAATTGTCTCGTTTTGTGTTTTTATTATTATAGTCCTGTTTGTTTATTTGTTATCCATATCTTGTTTTTACTTGTATTAACTATGTATTGTAACTCCTAAATGTCTATCATAGGGAACAGTATTTATCATTATCATTGTTATTATCAGCTTACATAAACTTACTTTTATGTAGATTTAGTCTGATTATTGGTTTTCATGTGAATGCATTCAATGACTCCTCACTTTAATGATTGAATGATTTTTCCTACAACATATAACATTTATTTATTTATAATAAAATGTTAGATGCTTGGAAATTTTTTAAAGGATTGTTGCCAAAAAATATGCATGGTGTCAAGTTATTATTCAAATAATATTATTATTATTATTTGAGGACCTAAATACTATGATTAATATATATTACTATGTTTTGTGTGTTTGTGTTTTTTAATGAAAGCACAAATGTGGGCTTGTGTGTGTGTGTGTGTTGAGCTTTGTGTTGTTGCCCAGAGTGGGCGTGGTTTTACTCCACCTGCCAAAAAAACCACTGGGACAAATTCCTCTCTGCTGGCCTGGAGAAACACTCAAACCTCCACCAAAGAGGAAGAAAAAAGGAAGAAAAAAAAACAACTCCATGTGGCTTCATCCATGCCTTTGAATAGTGTCGGTGTTGGAGCGTTCACTTCTGATTGACGTGAGAAACTAGAGAAGGAGGAGGAGGAGGATTTGCTCTGGAGCTGGTCTGCGACTGAAGGAGAGGAATAAACCTCCTCTCGCTAGATGAGGGCTGAAAAAGAGAGCCGCATCACTCCGCATCCAGAAGAAACCATGACACCCAAATGATGTTCAACAGCTCTCTAGATGGAGGCTCATTCTCTAACAATTTGGAGGACTTCGACTCAATTCGCAGTGTTCTCCTTTACAGGTCAGTAAAGACTTTTACGTCCTCAGCTTATAGTCACAACTCAAGATACAAGAACAATAAAAAACATGAAACAAACATTTTAAGTAAGATAGATAGATAGATAGATAGATAGATAGATAGATAGATAGATAGATAGATAGATAGATAGATAGATAGATATTTTGATTTCAATTTCGAGTCATATGACATATCTAAAGTTTATAATATATATTATTGAATACAATGAATTTATAATAATTTCAATTACATTATATATAAAAATTGAGCAGAATTTGGCTTAACGCTGTCGTTTCTGGTAGAAAAAAAAGGAAGTTCACCGTCCACAAGCTTCTATGTTGTCAGGGACAACTGCGCCGTTCACCAATCAGATTACGCGCTTCTGCGTCACGTGACGCTGCAGGAGGAGCCGTCGGCGTTGACAAACATGGCGAGAGACTATAGCCGTCCATTCTGCTGAAAGTTTAGAAAGGAATTTAAACGTCATCTTGTATTTGTTTGTTGTTGTTTTTCCACTTAATGGCGAATGTTAATGTCGGCCAGTGTTCCACACTGTGTGACGGGCAAACGGAAGTGCGCGGTGCCGAGCACGCGAGCGGAAGTGATAGTGAATCCACATCGTCGACTTGCAGCAGCTCCGACTACTCCGAGTAAATCTCCACGTTTTTATACATTTTCACACATGAAGTCAAGGTTCCATTAAATGAAACTATGTCACTCTGTAGCTTCTCTTTAAATATTCGGTTCATATTTGACACGACTACATACTTGTTTATGACCTGGACCTGGTTCTAGACTTCATTGAATGTAGTTTTTGTTTTACTAGCAAAACAGCATTTACTACTGAAATGTGTTTTTAGACATTAGTTTTCGAGCTACAATGTTCTAAAAACCAATGTGCATTCGCAACAGGAAAACCTGCACGTTTGACAGTTTAGGTTCCTAACTTTCTAACGAGTCCCATTTACGCATAATCAACAGTTGGGTTCTTCAGAAGCTGTTCGAGACAGAAAGAGCTGACACTTGGTTTATATTGTTTACATGTAAAACATACTTGTGGGATGTGGTTGCTCTTGATAATTTATTTTCATTTACGGGCTAGCGGCTTGTTTTTAAGAATACGTGCTGTGATCAGCAGCTTTGTTCCCTCCTCACTCTTTCCATCATCTATCCCTTTTTTTATAGCTTTGTGGTGTGTGTGTGTGTGAGAGAGAGAGCGAGAGAGATTCAGTTAGGGAGGTAAACCCTCTTAAATAATTGCAGGCTTCTCACCATCATAAGGAAATAAATAGATGGCATGTCAAGTTCTTCAAAGCGTTATTTTAAAGAAGACTAACCAAAAGGAAAATAAAACTGACATTCAACCCCACCACCCATTTTTGGTCAAACACATGATTACAATTTGTTCACGCAGTAGCTTTAAGTCAAGTTGTTTCATTCCTATATATTGGACAGTAACTGTTGAAAACCAAAAAAGTATTATCTTATCAGTCCTACACAGAGTTTATGCTGCGTTACATTGAAACTCGGAACTGAGATGACGTTACCCTCAAGTTGACCATGTTCTAGTTAGGAAGTCGTTCTAACACAAACAGCATGTCAACATTAAAAATTAAAACAGTACTATGGGTACAACTGATTTACTGTGAAACACATATGACAGAATGGTAAAATGTATAGCAATGTTTGTCTGGTTGCAGTCATCTTAGAATCCCATGTCTGGGGCAGTGAGTTTGCCCAGAGTTTTCAAGTTGGAAATCTGAGTTCAGGGGACACATTTACTGTGTGAACAGCTGTTTTATTATACTTTAACTGTGAGAACAACTGATCTGCTGCCACCCATTGTCTTCAGGACTACCGTCATAGCATTTGCTAAAGAGCTCCAACATTTAATCAATTCATTACAAAACAATAACAATTTTTTGTTTGTTTTCTCTCAGTGACCTGGAACCAGAGTGGCTGGATGACATTCAGAAAAATGGGGAGCTTTTCTACCTGGAGCTGAGTGAGGGTGAAGAGGAGGCGGCACTGGCTCAGGCCAACGCCAGCCAAGGTGTGTCCACTAATCATGTGCGCTTCAGTGAAAAGGAAGCAGAGATCATCACTGAGCAAAACAAGAAGCAGCGGTGTGGTTCACGGGCAAAAGGTGAGCCTGCTCTTAAGAGACTGGCCAGGATCCTGAGGAGAAAACGCCGACCATCTCAGCGCAGAGGCGGAGGGAATGATGCGGGTAAAGACGACTCGACTCTGACACCACTGGCCTCCATCCTGAAGAACCAGCCGAGCCAAAGGCTGGGTGTGAGTGTTCAGCAGCAGCAGCTGAAGGAAGTTTGTGTCTACCTCAACCCCAAACGTCTGGGAGGTTCATCGACCCCTCTCTCTGACAGTGGAGGCCTGTTGGAGGCTCTGCTGGGGGTTATACATCGTCCGTCATGGACTAGAGGACACGGGGACTCCACGTTTGTCAGACAGGAGGAAAGACTGACTGTTCATGGATTAATACCCAACAGCCCAGCCATCAAATGTGGCCAAATCCTCATCGGTGAGACCATTATTCCAACACCTAGCTGCTAGTTAACTATTATAGGAAACAATGTAGTAATGGATTAGATACTCATTTGCAACAGTATTGATATCAACAGTGCCGTCTTTTGTAATGTTAACAGAAAGTGTTATATCACACGATAACACAATTATTTGTGGGAGAAAGTCTTATGTTTCTCTTAAAGTCATCAATAATGAAGCTGAGAAACCGAGCAGCGGCAGCTGAAGTTCCAAACTACAGTCATTACTGTGAGCTTTGAATAGTCACTCACACAAATGTATAAAATTACCTTTAATACTACACTCAGTCACAAAAAAACAACAGTTTTAGAGCCTTAGTTTAACCTTAAGAGGGCAGTAACAGCTGATTTGGCCAATACAGTACATACCTAATGCAGTGCCACAGTGAGACTGCAGTTATTACAGTCTGTCAAACCCACACATGACTATAGATGACAGAAAAAATGCATTTATGAATGTAATAATATTTCGAAGGAATACGTAGTACGTTTTACAAAGTAATAAAACCACTATTATAGTTTCCAATTTCGTCTCTCTTTTAAAACCACACAGTACCGAAGCACTAAAATATGTGTGTAGGATATTTTACGGCTACTTGTCATGACTCACTCTTAACAGCAGCGTCTGCGTTCAGTATTTCTCAGAGAAAAACAGTAAATGCAGCCCTGCTTCTAAAGAAATAGGTGTGTTTGAAAGCTGGACGTCTCTGAAGTGATTTTCTTCTATCTGGGCTAACCATCGGGCAGCTTCTACCAGCAGACGGAGGAATGCCAGTTGTGCTTCACCACCAATGATTACCCACATGAGTTACTGTTTAGAGAAGCTTTATGCAGCACAGCTACATACTTAAACAATTAGAGTGGTTAAATACCTGAAATAGCTCTGTTTCTGAGATTGTAGTCCTCTGCCTCCCTGCACACAAGCAGGTGAAGCTCTACCCATAGCACTTTCCTGATTCCCTACAGGCCAGTAAAGCACTTGCAATAAACTGTGAAATCATTTGCTTGTATTTACCGATTCACCCTAAAATAAGTTCAATATCTTACAATAAATACAGTTTGACTGTAGATCATCCAGAATCAAGAGCAATGTCTTTTGAAATAATATGCTGGCAAAGTTCTTGCAAAATTTTAAAAGCTGCCTTTCTCATTGACTGCTTTACACTACAAAATCTTCTTTGTGCGTCTTTGCTGTCCAGAAATGGTCTAAGCATGTATTTACTATTTCATCCAGCCACTGATAAGTGTTTATGTTCTGCGTGCTGTGTTCAGGTGACGTGCTTGTAGCAGTGGACGACGTGGACGTGACCTCGGAAAACATCGAGAGGGTTCTGTCCTGCATCCCGGGACCAACGCAGGTCAGAGTGTGTGTGTGTGTGTGTGTGTGTGAACTGACGAAAAAACAAGATACATGCTAAGAAACTTTTCCCTTTGTCAAATTTAAGAGAAAATTCTTTGCAGTTTTTTATGATTTTTGTCTCCATGGTTACTCAAAGTGTTTAGAAAAGACATAGCTCACCATTCTCGGTCAAACCACACGTTTTATTGTGTGAATTTATTTCACAATGGCTTGACACACTGCAACGTTTAAGTTCTGAGCTTATTAAACAAGTTGATATTTCAACCTTGATAACACTTCTAAATCATAGCATTTAGGTCCTCACATTTCTGCCTGGACAGAAACAATAGTCAGAATAGACACACCAACAGCAAACGTAGACGTAATATTAATTCAAACCACATTTGTTCTTCTAAGATGCAAAATTGTGCATAGAAAGCATAGACCACTGCGGTCCATCATTAAAACCCACCAATTATGGAAACGTTATGCTTTGATTGGTAGCAAAGTGAAAAAAAAAGCCTCAGTTGCGCATTTGCACTGCAAAAAAAAAACAGACCATCAAAAAGTAGGAATTTGCAAATAACAGAGTGCACACAGGGTGGATGGCGGGCACAGCGGATAGACAGGACTGTGGCGTGATTCTTTTCAGTGCCACAGGAAGCTGCTGTGGGATAGAAAGCTCAGCTGATTAGAAGATGTAGTCGGAAACTAAATTACATCGTAGGGGAAAAAACGAGTGAAGGAGATTTTTTTTGGAAAAGTACAAGCTTTCTCGGGCACCACAGTGACTTTCAGAAAACTTGAAATAGAGTTGTGTTGCTGACAGAATGATTGTGTTGTGTGTGTCTCAGATGAAGTGTGTATGGTGCTTATTATGGTTGGAGGAGCAAATATTAATATTAAAGTCAGTCCGGCGTGGCTTTTGCTAACACGTGACAAAAACAGTTTCTCTTTCATTTATGTGTGTCCGTCCACGAGTGCGCGCTCAGTGACTCTGACTCCAACAGAGTGGAATTTCAGTGAGCGCACACTCCAGTTTAACCACATCCTTATTATTTATGATGAGAGAGAGAGAGAGAGAGTGCGACAGTTAGCCTATTCAAGCTCTTTATCCAATTATTTCCCGAATTTAAAGTTCAACTCTTAGAAAGTTTCCTTGTGTTTTCTTCTTTCGTGTCAGCTCAGAATAAAAAACCTATTTCCTGCGTCGCACGTTTAAAATCCATTTAACAGTCGTTGCCTCTGCTCTCACCTCTCACTTGCAGAGACTGCAAGTGAGCAAGACAGAGTCACCAGTTGAAAGGTAACGGTACCTCACATGGTGCACCACCAGTACTCGTCTTTAATAATATCTCTGGATAGAATGGCTGGGAGCCCAGATGTAGGCGCCTGCTGGAGAGGCGGGTGGCCTGTGGTTAGTGCTGACAGCCTCCGGGAGTTCTGGGAGTCATCGGTGGATTAGAAAAATACAGTTTGGACATTTCTGACCGGGGAATATGATCCGCTTTTTTTCTGCACACATATTTGGTTAAGGAACCATATGGTCTACGACTGGGGAAAACGTTAGACTTCACCATTTTTCTAAAATTGGTTTTCTTGGTGAGTTGCTGAAGCAAACTAATGAGCCTTCGTTAGCAGCTAAATGTCTTTATCGCTCAATAAATGTCATGTTTCATAATCTGTGTTTCAGTCAAACACCAAAATATAGCTGGGGCGTGTCCAGTAAAGACGGCGTGGTTAAACTCATAACTGGATCTGCAAACTCCCTCGTGGTTTGAGGTCAAATCCCAGCAGAACCTCCAGCGCTCTGCCTGTCTCTCAGCTTTTTTCCAAAAAACCTCAGTGAGGGAAAAGTCTTCATACCCACTTTATTGCTTTTATAAGACATTTCCTTTTATTTTAGAGAAACACAGCAAAGAGGTAAAAAAACAAAAAACTGAGTAATTGCTATCAATAAAACCAGGAGGGGGCCTTGCTTGGGTGAAGCTGTTTTTTTGTTTGTTTTGCCAGCAGTTGTTTAATAGAAAACAAGTGAAAGCTACAAAAAGTTGAAGAGCTGGACTCTTAAACTCTGAACTGGATGACCTAATACACAGTGGAACCTTATTCATTCAGCACTCACAAATCAATTTTTCCTGACCAGTGGTTTTAGCCAGATCGTGCCACCCTTTAGGATAGATTTCTCACATCTGGATTTTTGGTTCTGATTTACTTGAATTAACATCAGTTTAGACCCAGAGACGGTCTATGAATCGCTGACAGGTCTCAGGGGAAAGTAGTTAAGACCTGCTTGGTGAAGACAGCAAAACACAAAGACAACACAAAGCTACATACACAACCAGGAAAGTGCAACAAGTAAGCGCCAGTAGATAATACAAAGCATAAATAATAAAACAAGACAATAAGATACAATAACCAGTATAAAAACATTATGAAAATAATGTAAAGGGAAAAAAACCCCCGGTAAAAATAGGACATTTTAAAGTGCGACAGCTGAATGGACAAAAGATTTGCGAATAACGACGCCCTGATGGCAACAGAGGAAACTTTCCTACAAGCATGCTTAATCCTACAAGCAAGAATGCTTAATACCATTCACAGGATTTGTTGGTTGGTTTCTTGGTCCAATAATTTTAAGGTCAGATTTTTACAATATTGTTCAGGCTCTTCCGGTCTTTAACTGTCAGGCTCTGAAAGCAGCAAATAAAAGAAACGTTGAAAATACTCCTTGTAAAAGATTGATAAAACAGGTGTAGTTTCACAACAGTTTTCACTTCAAATGTAAGACGGTGATCAAAGAAAGCCCTAAGACATAGTAGCATCTCTGTGGAGATGATTTTTAGCCAGGAATTCAAAACTCCAGTCCAGTGACTATGCAGATTAATGATGGGCAGTGTTGGTCGGCACATTATGTCTGCTGTTAATTGACTCTGCAAGCCTCTTGTAAACAGAGACATCGCACACAGAGAGCTGCACTTTCTCTTCCTCCTGTGCATCTTGACGGCATGTGTTTCCATGTGCGTGCCTGCTGGATTTCCATGCAGCTCTGTTTCTGTTTCCACTGCGACTTGAATGAACGACAACGTAAAGTTAGAGCACTGGGGTATGAAAAGGGAAAAAAAAAAAAAGGAAAGAAAAGAAAAAATCCTGCACAAACGAGAGAAGATAGTTTTCTTGCCACTGTTTTTCGGGTTTGCAGTGGTCTGGTTTTAATTTAGTCAAACACACACACACACACCCCTGCTTTTTGTTATGCTGTGGTTTTCTGTAGATGTTGGTGTCACTTTCTTTTCTGACAATCTCCATAATGCTTTTCTCTTTTCCCTCAATTACTGTGTAATGATTGAAGCACAGCATACATGCACGCCTCTGTTTTCCAAACACACAAGCGCTAGTAAAAAAAAAAAAAAATCCCTCATTATCTTCATCATCATTATCATGGAGCCATGGTAAGAAAATCAAAGAAAATTGAGAAAGTGGTAAGCAGGCTTGTCCACTTCTATTATAACAGAAGAGTTGTTTTTTTTCCCCCCACATTTTAGGTCCGTGTTCTATTACTCGATTTTCAAAATCCCCTTCTCGGTCTTCCCTGTTTCTGTGTCTTCCAGGTGAGGTTGACCTTGGAGACGGAGGCTCCAGTGGACGGCAGCAATGCTGGCGGCACTTCATCAACGCGCAAGACAAAGTCCTCCCCGCCAGTCAGCCAGCTGGTGCGTCTGCTGTGGGGGGAGGACACGGCCGAACTCCAGATGTCGATCGGACACATCCCACACATCGCCATGTACCTGTCACTTCAACTGGACTCAGCATCGCTGCAGGAGGAGGTCAGTTTATATCCACAAATATCAACAAAGGATGAGTGTTTACTACTAACCATTGCAAAACATAATGGTTATACTGGCTGTTGACAGTGCAATAGCACCATGTACATGGATGAGCTCCAATATTTGGAGGTATTATTAAAGTAGGACAGAGATGCCCGAAATCAAGTAGTTCCACTTTTTATCACGTGCCACCATTCTTAAATTCCTCTAAATTTTGGATAAACAAGAAAAAGGCCACACAAGACCCGAACTGCATCATATATCCAGACGCTATAGGCCCCATTAGAACCTGGTATCAACATCCATCCCATCACACTAAGACGACTGTGTCACATCTGGCTTTAAATGCACCTTCCATGCGTCTCCTGTGATCACATATTTCTTCGCCAACCTTTATTCACATCATGCCTGTTTGCAAAAATAAAATCAAGTTTTTAATCCTTAGAACACAGAGCACTTCAGTTGCTTTTTCCATTACTATTAATATAGTAATGGAAAAAACTAAGGCTTTAATATAGATGTATATATGTGTAATATAGAGTGTCTTATATCCTTTTTTTCAGCACAGCCTATAGGCAATCTGATGAAATGATTTTCTTCAATTTTCACCAAATATACAAACCCAATTGAGTAAAAAATACTCTTTAAAAAAAAATATGTGAAATTTGCAAATACGTCACATTTCAAAGTTTATTTGGCTCCTTTTTATGAACAAAAATGGAAGAGAAATTGTCTATTTTGTGACTGTGAAACACAAAGCCTGAAGACATGTATATATATATATATATATATATATATATATATATATATATATATATATATATATATATATATATATATATATATATATATATATATACCTCCTGGATGTCCATATAAGGAGTTGTGTATTATTCCCATGGCAATTTACCAAGGGTGTGCCTGTGGCACATTAGAGACAAGGCTAAAGGAGATCTACTCCCACTGCTGTAACATGAAAAATGTTTTTACCATTATAAAAACAACGTGTTGATCACTGTTAACATTGTGGCAGTGGCAAATTCATTTGTACGCCTTATTCAAAGTGAATGGTGCAGTTAGCGCTAAGAGGCGAATATTGTATTTTTATGAAATGACATCCCTGCCACAGTGAATGATCTGCATATTTGATTTGCCTGAGATTTTCTGGTGCAGCCCTCCCATTCATCCGGGCTTGGGACCGGTACAAGGAGTTACGGGATGTGGCTCCCCTGTGGCTGGGGTCAATTTAGAGTGAATAATATAATCAATGATAAAGAAAAAAACAACATCTGTCATTGAAATCTTCACCCTGACTAGATTTTGTTCCGTACCTTTGAAGATTAAGCAAGTTATTCATGGCTTTGTTTGCGGTCACAGGAAACCGTGACCCCTGCAGAACTGCACCTAAAAACCGACCTGTCACAGCCTAGACTAGTTTTATTATCCACACGCATCCACCGTGTGTCATGATGATTGAGTGTCTTGGAGTGTGGCGCTCTCTCTGAATTACTGTGCTGTGAGTCAGACTCCTCAGGAAACTACTGCTCTGGACGCCGTCCAGCGCCTTTGTGGGACCGACTGACAGGAAACCAGGGGAGAGAAACGAGAGAAGCTGCCGAGTGACGCTCCAAGCGCTGCTCCTGTCAATAAATGATCCATCACATTAATGCTGCAGACTTTATACTCTCCAGAGTAGATCCACCTTTCAGCCTTTTTGGCTGACGTGAGGCAGACTTCAAACAAAATAACACATTTCCTTTATTTTTTTTTAAATTGGATCCATGCAAAAGGAAGTTTTTTCCTACATAGTGCACGCTAATGCCAACATTTAAAATTCTTAACAAAGGTTTTGTTTACAACACCGTCTACACTTTTTTTTATGTATCTGCACGCCAGATTATTATTGTTTCATCTTGACGTTAACATCAGAGGAGATGGAGCCACATCAGCCTGCGGTTGATTTTCTAAATGACAGTGTCGCGTTAGACTTTGATATCTGAGATTTCAGGGTAGCAGACATCAGAGAGGTCATAGCGTGCTGTGGTATTTTTGGTGTGATGATTTTGCGACATGAGCACGAGATGCAGCTGAAGGGGTTTAGAGTTTTGGTCATTTGTCAGCAGTGCTCTCAGACTCTTAGTAGACTCCCGTGCGTGGCTTTCACTCCACAGTGAATGTCTTCCTGAGGCAGCTGATTGTCTTTTTGTTGTGGTTGCCAAGGCTGTGAACGTGCACTGATTCAAGGTTTTATTCCCCTCACCCACCACTTTGTTCCCTGGCCCTCTCAGCACCCGCCCCAAGGGAATACTAATATCACAACAATACACTTCATCTACACCAAGAATTGGTCCTGCAGATCTTAAAGTTGTCGAAATAAAAAAGCCTTCATAGTAAATCAAGGAACAACCACGCTGTGCACGTCCAACTCCAAAAACACAGATGAGAGTTTTCCACAGCGTTGGTCAAATTCCTGCATTTCCTGAATCTATTTTTTTCTTTGGCATTTCAGTGACGTTCATCCTTAAAGTGACATTCTTTTTTTGTTTATTCCAACATAAGCAAACCAAACTTGGTTCACAACTCATCCATTCATTCTTCTTTGCTGTCCATAACTCTAAGGAGGCATACATTTTGGTGACTGCAGCATCCAACAGCAGATAGTTCACATTTTTATGCAGTGTTTTTTTTTCAACCCAAAGACTTTTGTCTCCACTGCATGTATTTTCGTGACAAAAGAGCAACCAGATGTTCCACATTACCCCCTGCATGTGTATATACATATATATGTATAATGTGTGTGTGTGTGTGTGTGTGTGTGTGTGTGTGCAGGAGGAGATCTTGTACCAGTACCCAGTGTCTGAAGCGTCCACTCAGCTAAAAGGCGTGAGAGGGATCTTCCTCACTCTGTGTGACATGCTGGAGAATGTGACAGGAGGGAGGATCATCAGGTGGGGGAAGCAGCATAGACTAAATGTGTTATGGTCCCACTACATATAATATAGTCATAAATATGTCCAATTTTTACTTTTTGAAGCATTTTACCAACCAGATATTTGGCATTTCATTGGATTAACAGTTATTTTATGATCAGTTTTTCAAAAAAACTAAATACGCCACATGTGTTCAGGCCACAGCACAATGCGGACCAGCAGTCAGAATATCATTTCGCATTATTCACTGTCTCGTCTTCCATCTCCTCAGTTCGTCTCTCCTGCTCGGAAAACATCTGGTACATGTCGGCTACTGGAAGGAAAGCAACAACCTGCTGGTCATCGGGCTTCCTGCTGACAGGTAGAGGGACACAGACAGACACGCAACACACGCGCCATGAATACAGACGCGTGCTACGTAGATATTGTGAACGTCAGTCCCATATGGTGATGTTGTTATCAAAGATCTTGCATGTATCACTGTTTAGATTGAGGTAATGATACCGGTGTGGTGATAAATTGCAGAGCATGACGTGTGTGGGAGGAAACATTTTTAGGAGCGCGATCTGTGAATCCATTTGGACGTCCATTTTTCTTGATTCCATCTCGCACATGTGCTCATTTCTGTCACTTATTGGCAGAAGGGACACGTTTTTCAGGAGCATGTGGTTTTAAAAGGTCTCCCGAGAGGACTCATATAAACCAACATCTCTCTTTTAGCAGCCAGGTCAGCCCAGTCAATCACCATCTTGGTTGGAGTAATAATCCCATTAATGCAGATCTGTGGATCCATTTTCTGAGGAACACAAACCAGATGTAGAAAAAAAAAAAGATTTATATTTTTTTTTCTTGGTTTTTATTTTTCATCTTCTTTCTGAGAGTCCAAGTATTTGATAAGCAGTTAAAGTTGAAGTTGATCCAGGTCTGTGTTTGACATTTTTTCGTTTTCCCTGCAGGGTCCCTCTGCTCTATCTGCAGACGGTGGTTGGAGACGTAGTCCGGACACTAAAAGTGATGTACGGCTCTTTGGACAGGTTTGTCTGCCGTTGCTGTTCTCATGCTCCTGCTGAGAAACATGGTTGAAACTCACTCGTTTTCATAAAAGACATACAGGAGTGAAGAATTATGAGCACAAGTCTACCACAACAAAGCAAAAGAATGATTTAATGCTGGTTTAAATACACACTCCTCTCTGCCTTTACTTGTTGCTGAAAATATTATCACTCTTCTTTTATTCACTTCATCTCTTCAGTGTGTGTTAGTATGACCGTTTGTCATCTTCACTGTGTTCTCCTCAGGGCCTTCTGTAAAGCAGACCACACTCCGAGGTTGGACCATTTCTTCTGCCTGTTCTTCCAGCAGCTCATCCAGCCGTCTCACCTGAGGGACACCTCCTTAGCCCCGACCCTGGACGTCTCAGGGACACTTTTCCTTGATGGGCTGCCCGCGGTCCGGTGGCTCACGCTGCCCCCGGAAATCAAGGTGCGGTGTTTTAGCAGTGTTTTGACTGGTTGAATTTAATTGTAGCTATGGCGCCCTCCTGTGTCAGCAGCTTAAAATGTCACTTAACACAAGGGCTTAACGATTTGGGTCACATATATAATTATTTCTGACATATTGAATTGTTAGGGTTCAAGAACAAGGTTGCAAGAACCCTATTCAAACTGCAAGAATTATCGGGAAGCTATGACTTACACGTTGATATCTAATGAAAGTTTTACTGACGTATTTTAGTTATTGTATTGTTAATATTCAAAAACCTTTATGTTTGATTTTTGATTTTGTCCGCAGATGGAGGTGGATACTGTGCTCTCTGATTTTGAGTCTTCAGATTTTGGTGAAATGGTAAGACTGAATGGAAAAAGAGTTATTTGCACACATTTGCAAGTACTATGTGTAACATGTGTTATGTTCATTCGTATTTTGAATGAGAAGCAAGTGCAGTCTGGCTTGTCCTTTCAATACACAGCATTCACTTCCTGACTACAGCGGGATTACTGAAGCTGGAAGCAGATAAGTGGAGTGCAAGTCACGATCCTGTGTGCTGTCGTTTGTTTTTTCCGCAGTCAGAGGACTTTTTCGGCCTGAGGCGTCTGTACGTTATTCTTGGCTCCTGTTTGTTCTACAAGGTTGGTTTCACAGTCTTCAGTGTCATTCGCTCGGAGGCAGAATATCTGTATCCTGCCCTGATGGTACACCACTGTCTAGACAGCTTAAGTGAGTGACCGTGTGCAGGACTGTGGGCCTTTCACACATGATAACATGTCGAGCGTGTCCTCTGACACTGAGACTAACTACTCTCGTCAATTATTAAGTTGAAAATGGAGAAGGACAGTGAGTGTGTTCAACTTCATCACTGTTATCTGCATTCACTCATTTCTATCCTTAACAATTTAAATAATGGGAAATGCTCATTTTACCTTTGACAAAGAAATAAATAGAGATCGACTTTTTTTGACCATTTTTTGGTTTAGTTTTGTATTTAATTTTTATTAAATTTGATTTTCATTTTTAAACGGTGTGGTCTCAATGACCCTACGATCTAGGGTCCACACTTCTACCCTCTCCCACACTGACACAGAGTGAGAGTGAGAGCGAGAAGTGAAAAGAAGCATATTGTGGTGTATATCTATTTTGGTGTATATTTGTCTTTTAACATAGCGTCATGCAGTCCGACAACTGTTCACACACCGCTTGATTGCTGTAGACAAAGCACACATTTTCAATATCGGACGATCAAATTTGTGAGAAGCTGAATTAGTGTATGTGATAATTGTCCCGCTGAATGTCATTTTCAGCAGTTAAATCCACTTTAATGGGCATTTCTTGGTGTTGTATGTATGCTCACCATCTCAATATTGTTCTCTCAGCATGTTGAGATGATTACATTTTAATTATAGCTAGGGTCTAAGAGGATTGTTTTTCTTATTTGTTTACAAATGTTTGAAACCCTGCACCTTGTTGCAGTCGTACCTGATTGCCAACCATCTGCCCAAAGAGGACCTGCTGGACGTGTGCCTGTACTGTCAGCACTACTGTCTGCTGCCACTAGCGTCTGAGCAGCGCGTGGGTCAGCTGGTCATCTGGAGGGAGGTGTTCCCTCAGCAGAGAGCAAACGGTGGTGGCGCTGTTCCAGGCTTCAGCCAGCCACAAGGACGACACTTCCTTCTCATAGTGGGGCTGGTAAGGAGGCAACTCACTGCCTGGGGATTGTTTTTGGTCGTTCTTGTTGCGTGTGTTGTTTGAAATGTTCCTTGAGGCAGTTCAATCAGACTCTTGTGGGGTTTATTTCCTGGTGTGGATGTTGGAGATGGAAAAGATCCTAATGATTATGACTTTTAAGCATTTGTGTGATCATACAACAGCTGTAGTATTGGATTTTGTCCTTAGTCCATTCAAATATGGTTACATTTGGCTTTTTGCATTATTTAATGAAACAATTTAACCTACTATAGATTGTCACATGTCAACTAGTGGTATTTAAGATAAATCTGAAAACTGAAACATGGTATAATACCTGTAAAAAAATATTTTATATGTTATATTGTGTTGTAATATTGTTCTAGTATGTTACTGTGAGACCTGCACTGAATAATTCTAATGCACTTATATTGGTACTTTACTGTGTACTGTCACCCAGTGTTTGTTTAACATTGTATTATTATCCGTTCATTGTAGAAATGACGTGTGCCCTTGTGTTTCTCCTTGTCTCCACCTCAGAGACACTTCATGCAGTGTGTGCTGTTAGAAGCAGGCGGCTGTGCTTCACCAGCTGTGGGCTCTCCAGGACCTGACTGTGTTTACGTGGACCAGGTGAACCATGAATATTCTGATATGTTCTGATATAACTTACATATATTTTACACACAACACACAACAAAACCACAGCTTTGTGTGTCCTGTAGTTTCAGTACCAAACAAAAAACAAGGATAAGCTCACAAAAAGTTACAATGATATAAAAAAAACACTCAAATGTACGTTCTGACCTCAGGTGAAGGCCACCCTGCTGCAGCTGGAGGCATTGGAGGCAGGTATTGAAGAGCGCCTGAATGCTCCCCCTGCTCCCTGCCTCTCCTGCGCCGACTGGTTCCTCCCCGCTGCCACAGCCCGCGACCGCCTGGACAGTCTAGCCTCTTCCTCCCCCGTTTTCAGCAAACTAGCCGGAGCGGTTAAAGGCCCAACATTGGGAACCAGAGGCCGTAGCCTGTTTGGGGAGAAGTCCCGGAGGTCGAGTCCTCAGAGGAGCCTATCAGACAGTGGCAGTGAGGGACAGATGGATGCTGGTTCAGGGTCCAGTTCGTCAATGGCTCCAGGCTTCAGTCCACACTCTACGCCGGACTCAGCAAGGAAGCTGGGAGGGCGACGAGACTCTCTGGGGTCTGGAGGGTCTGATGGAAGTGGAGGCAGTGGAGGCCTCTTCAAGGTGGAGTACCAGTCAGATTATGAAAAAAAGAGACAGACTTAAAGGACGTGTGTAAGAATTAGTAACATTAATATGATGCTGCAGAATGTCAGAAACTTCCTAACGCATCGGGGAAATATGGTGGCCCTCACATGCCAGAAAGTATCCTGTTATTCTTTGTTCGTATGAGTGGTTTATTCAGTGTTATCCAATAAACCCTCATAACTATTACACACTAGCCTTTGATTATAATTCCAATTAAATATGTTGAGCATTTAAAGGCATATTCAGGGAATTGCTAATTATATTATTTTATTTGATCCTAAATAAGCAAGGATTGACATGGATCAAACACCAACCAACCACTGTTAAGCCACCAGGCTAACTGTTTCCTCTTAAACGTAAATTGACTTGACTTGATATTATTAAGAGATTTCTAGTGATTGAAATAAAACACAACCGTAGTCTTGTCTTAGTGTATCTTATGATAGGCTGAAACTTGATTCTGTGATATTATATTGTAACTCTAATACAATGTTCTATCTCACTGTTGCTGTGCACTTTGACACCAGATTCCCAGGATGAAGCACCCAAACCCATTTTACTTGGGCACCTTAAAGAAAACCCTGACTGAGAGAGAGACAGAGGAGATGTACAACACCATGAAGTAAGTGATGAATGGACAATCCTTTTCATGTCCTGTGATTTTGGCATCGCGAATAGAATAATGACTGAAAGTTGGTCTAATATATTTACAGGCTTTCAGTGAGTTAAACTGGTTCAACATGTGTATTGGAGAACCAAACCAGCTGTTTCCCATCATTTTAATTATGGTTTCATTCCAGTCTAAGATGTAGGTCAGGGGCTGTTTTTTAATACTGCACACATGACTGCATTTTCTGGTTGTGTTCTAATCAAGAGAAATACTTCTATTTGGTCATTACAGCATTGCTAAAAACAACAAGTCTAAGACCTAATTTGTGTTAAAACCTTGAACAAAAAAAAGACCAGTCCTCTCTGTGACCATGCCGTTGTGCACTTGTGTTTGTGACAGACTGTCCTCAGGTGCTGAGAACACCTTGTTCCACTACGTCCTGATGGAAAGTGTTCAGGGAATCTTCATTGCGCCTACTCACAGAGAAGTGGCTCAGCTCAGCGGTTCCATTCACCCGCAGCTCATCCGCAATTTCCACCACTGCTGCCTCTCCATACGTGCCGCGTTTCAGCAGAGCCTGCCGCCCAGGGTGAGTCATGCTTAATGAACACTTAATGAATGAATGAATGAATGAATGAATGAATGAATAAATAAATAAAAGTGAATGGGAATATTCTATGTGAACATATTTGACACTGGTTTAAATGTAATAGACATTCCTTTATATTTAAAAGTTGCAAACTACAGCTTTAAATGAAGTGAGGCTGTAGTTCAGCTGAGGCAGCAGGACTCCAGCACCTTCTCTGATCATTTATCTTCCATGCATTAACCCACTGGAGTCAATGGTCCATGTGATTTTTCTCTCAGGGTCGCCGGGCAGCAGACAGGCCTCAGGGCGGAGGCTGGGGTCTGGGACCCGTGAAGGAACATGGGGTCCTGTTCCAGTGTAAACCAGAGAACTGGACCGACCAGAGGAAACCTGCTCCCACCATGACCTACTGGGTCATAGGGTACGTCTGTCCCTTGTAGCAGTGGCTGCAGAAATAAGGAAAGATATAACACCGAGGTTGGGAAGACACACTCTATCTGGAATAATCTACTCTCTGTTCCATCATTATCTATGTTTAGGGTAGCACCAGGTTCTGATTGGCTTCTTACTGGCAAGGAATGCACACAATATCTTGGAGCAGATGATCAGTCAAATGGATTGTATCACAAAGCTTAGTTTCATGAGTCCTGCTTTCATTATTTTGGCCACATGTCTCGACTCTAAGTCTTTTTCCTTCTTCTTTTCTCTTTGACTTTCAGACGCATGTTGCTGGAGCCCGTCCCTCAGGAATTCTATGTGTGTTTCCATGACTCAGTGGCGGAGGTTCCTGTGGAGATGGCCTTCAGACTCTCCTTTGGTCTGGCCTTATAATTTATCACTTTTCTTTGGATTAGAGACAGTGATGGATTCTGGACTCGTGAAGCATTTGTTGTGCATTCTCAGGAAGAAAAAAAAAAGCTCAACTTTATGGACAGAAATGTGAGGGGGAGCTCATGTCTGTGGGATAATGTAAAGGAAGTCTGTGTGTGTGGAGTCTGACAATGTGCCGTTTGTGCAGATAAGAACAGAGTATGACCAAACAGCAGGCTGACTGCTGGCTTCAAGTTCACACCAGGACGTCAAACCAGGAAACATGAAGAGCCAGTTTCAGTGGCTGAATACCTCAGACGTGCTGGTTTAAAGAGCTTCCATCAAAACTGGACTGATAAAAATGATTACGCTGCTGCTGCTGCACACATCTCCATGTTGACAGAGCAAAACTGACAAAGTTTGTGTTGATATTTTCACAAATTGTATGAAATGGGAGGGAACTGCTTTTATTAATTTAACTGTTTGTACAGTTTTGTATGGAAACCAACTCATTTGTTGCCAAAATGAACATTATTTGAGATTAAAAAATATATTTCTCAGATTGATTCTTCCGAACTAAAATGTCATAATCATTGAGCAGTATTTTTCCACATTCCCTCATCTTGTACAAAAACATGAAAATCAAGAATCACTGCAGGAAAAGCCATTATTATCATTATAAATATGACACATCTACAAAACATAGGCAAATGAGAAGCATACAATGTACATGACACTTGGATTCCTGAAAGTCCTGAAATGATTTTTATGCTTCAAGTGTTTAAGTTCAAATTCTTCTGCGTCGGTGTTTAATAGAGGTTTCATCATCACATTCAGTGATGCACAATTTCGTTTTTCAAGTTCATGCTGTGCTCTGAACGAGCAGCAGGTTCCTCCTGTAACAGTCAAGGCTGCAGAGAGGAACCCCGGTCTTTGAGCAGGAATATTTCTTTAGGTTGGTGCAGCTGCCGACACCACAGCTCAGCGGGGCTGGAGGTGGAGGACAGGGAGGAGCTGGAACAGGAGCAGGGACTCCTGCTGGGAAAGAGATAGCCATTCCCTGGACTGAGTCACTGTATCTGACCATGGGGCACTGGCTCTGCTTGGACTTTTTCTCCTTCATGCTCTTGATCTTAGCTTTGCTAGTTTTTGTCAGCCTCTCTATAGTCTGGTTCTTGCTCTCCTCAGCTTTCTTGGCAGCCTGCAGGCGCCTCTTTCGAGCTCGCTCCTCTCGTTTCTGCATCATCTCTGCAGTCATTTCCTTCTCCTTGTAGCCCATGGGGAGCTCCAGGAGAGGCTGGCTCTGCTGCTTGTGTAACAGGGCTTTCTGTGCAAGAAGGAAAAAAACACTCAAGAAAATCTTTTCTCAATTGGGAGACTTACATAATCTCTCCACTGTTTTTCTTTTCTTGCTTACCTGTCTGGCTGTGAGCAGAGACTCATCGACCTCTTTCTTCAGCTCCCCATTGTCGTCAAGCTCTCCCTTCTCCAGAGCATCAAGCCACCGCTCCTCCTCATCCACGGGTCCAACCAGCATAGAGTCTGAGTCCATGTCTGGAAGAGGAGAAGTGGCCAGGTTGCTGTCTTCATCTGATACAAGACGGACAACAAGATGGTTTTATTGTCCCACCCAGGACATGGAAATTATCGCTGTTTCTTTGTATTTTGATCTTCCATACATCCGCAAACTGTAGGTTAAGACCATACACTATATAAAAAGAGACGTAGTCTTCTATTAGCTTAACAATAAACTGTTAAGCCTTGAAATTTGCAATTTCAACATGTCAGTTTTTGAAAATGGACATGTACAGATGTCACCAGGCTCCAGCCTGATGATATCAGCTGTCAATCACACTGGTGTCCACTCATAGGTGCAGCTTTGTCTATTTTCCTCTAAATAGGAATAAATTATAAAACCATCATCAAGTTCTATTGAAAAAGACCCGAGGCAAATTTCCCCCAAAGACTTCTATTCAAACAGTTCTTTTTGCAACCAGGAGAGTCGACCCCTGGTGGCCAAATGCTACTTCCAAGCTTTTGTTGTAATGTCACATTGGGCTGGTGTTTTCTGTTTGACATAAGAGAGGGACACCATCACATTTGTTGACTATGTCCGACATAGCCAAACTTGTGCTGGTGTTAGACATGTATTATGCTTGCATGTGTTATTTTTCATATTTTTCATTATGTCCTTCTGGCACAGGTAGTGATATTTTGTCTTGGTCTTCTAATTGGCCAACAAGGCTTTAGAGTTACTATTATTTCCCCACCTGTTGACTATTATGGACAGTACTTAACAATGCGTCTTTGTGTTTGTTTGTTTGTTTTTTAGAACGTGGCATGTGTGGGCAGAATTATTTTTAAATCCGGGAGGAAAACCTCAGTTTTCAAAATATACTAAAAGCAGGGGAGTAATGTGTTCGTTTTTGTAAATCAAAATAACAAAAAACAACAGTATAAGTGTGTACATATCTGTACACACTGACTCTTGTTCATATCTAACTCACCCAACCAGGCACGATACTGCTCCAGAGGCACAGAGGGCTCGTCATCATCCTCATCATGATCCTCATCATCATCATCATCATCATCATCGTCGTCATCGTCGTTGTCATCCTCAACATTGTTATCAATGATCATGAGAGGAGAGGGAGGGCAGGCCACACCGGGATGCACAGTAAAAGTGGGAACACTGGTTGACACAAAAGGAAAATAGATAAGTGTTGTATGCTATCATCAAACCATCATTATAATCACCATCAGTGCTCACCTCTTGGTCCCAAGCGTCTGTCCTCCCAGTTTGATCTTGAGTCGGAGCTGTGGAGGAGGCCGAGGAACCATGACAGGCTCTGGCTGCGGCTCGTCGCTGAAGCTGTGGTGCTTCTTCTTGTGCTTTTTGTGTTTTTTGTGTTTCCGTTTGTGAACATTGTGCAGGCTGGAACTACCTTCACCTTCAACAGGACAAGAGGGACAAACAAACAAACAAAGGTGGATTTAAAAACAGGTTTGAGATTTTGTTAAGCCTTTTGATCTTTATCTGATTGTTTTTATTATTGTAGATTAATAGAAATGCAAAAGAGAATAGCAGTCCAAAAGGTTGATGCATTTACTTTTTAAAACTCATATCAAGGCTTGTAAAGTGAATGTCTTTGTTACATAACTTTAAAGTGCATATTGGCAATAGAAGGCCACCTTTCAGTATTTCAAAATGTTAAAAGTAAAATTCAAATTAAACAGATTAATTGGACAATGTTGGTATTTTCCAGTCAAATCACTTTGGGAAATATTTTAGTTGGACATTGGGCAATTCACTCCAGCGTTGCTTAAATAGTAACAACAAACAAATAAATTATTATCTGAAATAACAATAAAAATAACAAACTGCTTTAACACTAGAGGTTTGCGCTTTTTTAATTTGAATAACGACATGTTTAATTTTTTAGTGTCAACACTGTCTGAATCTGTGTTTGGATCGAACCCATATCGTTTTCACCCCGTTCTGTGCTAACATCATACAGTCCAGGATTAAATGGTATTCATTGATTACTCACCAAGGAACCTGGGGTGAATCATGTCTTTTCTTTTCCCCATTGAAACGACGACAGACACGTGAACAGCACGAAATGAAGAGACACAGGCCGCAGCGCTACATCACAGCACAAACCTCCGAACTGCAAAGACACACAAACACACCTGAAGATGCCTGACACCAGTCACACAGTAGCCGCTAAGCGCACGTAAAACGTGTTTCTCTAAATTATGCATTAACCGAGAGCCAATAGCGCATTTTCCCTCAGCGTATACTGTGTGTATCTATATGCATTGTTTAAAATGCTTAATTGAATGAGTTAGCCAGGTTTAACTGTACCTTATCCAGCCGGGTTGTTACTAGCACTGGCTTGTTAGCATGTATCCATTGTCTATAGTCAACATTAGAAAGCCAGTACCAAAGTATCACTGTAAGGTGAAGAACGCGACTAAACTTGACGCTGTTTTGACCGTAATTTGTCCAAAAAAAACTACAATACTTAGCATTACATTAGCAAACAGAAAGCTAAACTTTGGCTAACAACACGGAAGTTTCGTCTTCTTCGTGGTTTATTTTTCAGGCACTTATTATGGGGGGTGCAGCATTGATTTGGGAAGTTGCATACCGCCACCTACTGTACCGGAGTATGTATATTTCAGCTCATATTTACATTGACATTCCGCGGGCTTCAGGATATCTCTCCGTATCAACAAACGACATTAACCAGAAGCCCCTGCGGCGACGAACGGAAAAGCCGCTGCTGTAACCCCCGAAGAAGCATACTATGCTGCGGGTGGCACTATCGTTTAATGTCTTTCCATATTATCGTTCTTCAGTAAACGCAGGGGAAAACGACCTGACTGAGTTACATATGGTTGGAACCAAAGTGTGAGTTAACGCTGTAATAACCCGGTAAGTGTAGCTCTCAGCTGACATTATTACCCTCCACCTGTTCACTGTTATGCCCTTGGCAAGAATGGATCCGCATGTGTTCGTTTCTGTAGACGAGCGATAACATATAGTTTTGTGTAAAATGGACAGACAGTTTTCTGTCATGGTGTCTTTAGTCACGCGTGGTGTATTCATACACTTTTATTGAGAGAGTGTTGTAGGGAGAATTTGGTGGTCTGTCTGTCTGTCTGTCCACCGTCGCTACCACACGGGGCAGTGGGAAACGCTGAGCGGTACAAACAGTTCAGTTCTTTCAGTTTTACTCAGAGAGACAAATGCCATGAATCACAATTATTACTCTTGCTGTGTGCTACCAGTACCAGCGGTTCGGTATTTGTTCCCGGGACACCGTTACATGCATACTGGAGCAGCCTGGCACACTTGTCGGGATGTGTAAAGACAGTCTTGTATAACGTCTCTAAAAGGGATACTTGAGTAAAAGTATAAGTATCATACCAGGACATAAACTCAGAGGTGGAAAGTAATTAATTATATTTATTCGCGATACTGTAACTGAGTAGTCTTTTTGTGTACTTACTTTTTGAAGTCATTGTTAAAATTTGTAATTTTACTTTTACTAAAGTATGTTTTTTTTGGAAGTACTGAACTTCGATACGTTTTAAATCACATCTGTTACTGAGTAATAAAAATGTTGGCCTCAATTAAGAAAACGAATTCACTCATGCAAACTTTGGCAGTGAATGGTGAGGATGCTAATTAAGGAGAAGTTAAAGCATTTGTGACCTTTTGACCCGTTTGACTGAGACAGTCATTTGAATGATTCTACTTTATTACTCTGAGCAGGTGCATCACTGTGAGGTTGTAAACAGTTGTTTGTGACTCCTTACAGGAAACATGAATTACGCTCGGTTCCTAACAGCCGTCAGTGCAGCCAGAAAACCGTCTCCCATCAGGGTCTTGAGTGAGTAGATCCAAAAAAATTCACTGTTTCATCTGAATACAGTACATCTGCTTGCTTTTTGTCTGGTGTCTTCATGTTTTTTATTGTTCTTTTGCTTGTTAATTTTGTCATTTAATGTGTTGCCTTGTTCTGTCCCTATTATTGTTATTATAATCATTATCATTATTAGCTTGTTTATCTGTTATATAGTGGCTGTGCATATACACGCAAAGCACAGTCTTTTCAAACAATTTGGATCTGGATTGTTGCACTTTACTTTCCGTCTAATCTAAAAAGTTATAGTTTGTTTAGACTGGATTAATCTGGCCATCACAGCAGGAACAAGAATTTGTGTAACTTTAAATTGCTGAAGAGGGATTAAGAAGTTTTACTTTGTCGTTTCCTCGACCAGACTCCCTCGATGTAAATCAATCCTCATCCTCTTCTTTGTTTCCCTGAATGAAGCTGAGCTGCAACAACGGTCGCCTCCAACCATGATCTCTTTGGCCGCAGGGGCACCGAACCCTGACACGTTCCCTTTTGAGTCAGCATCCATCAAGGTGCGGAATGGCCCAGCAGTCACCTTCGATGAGAAGGCGATGAAGAGAGCTCTGCAGTACTCGGCCTCCAGTGGGTGAGAGATTGAGACAGGAAGCACCTGAGACTTTTTCAGATTTGTTTGTGTATGTGTTGGAGGTGGAGGGTGTTATCTTTTTCTTTCACCACCTCTGTAAACATCATTGTCTAAAGTGACTCTCTTCAGACTGATTTGTTCACTCAGAGTATGTTGAGTAATCAGATTTAACAGATAATGGTTTAAGCCTGACTCTCAGATCTCCATGCATAGTATACACTAACACCTTATTTACCAAAGGATAATTTAGGTTTGTTTTGTATTGACACATTTTACTGATTTGACAGCATGTGCTGTTGTTTCATTAAACTAACATGGGACCCGGACTCTGCCTGTGTAAGTCAAGGCTGTAGTCAACCAGCAACTCCTTTGTCCCCACAAGCTAAAAATGCTGATATTCTATGAGTAATATACATACTTCAGGTTTGCATAAAGCAGCAAACATATTCTTAAAACATTATAGACTTAAGCAGGTTTAGATTTGAGTTTTTTGTCCCTCTGTCCCTGCTGGCAGCCATGTCCTGCACTGGTTCAAGGAAGCATCAGCACGTTCTGCAAGTCAGTGATAATAAAGTGTCCGTACCACATTTATACTGTTTCTATTATTTTCCTCTGGTTATTACTGGGAGTCATTTCTGTGAGTTTGAAATGTGTCTATCCCTGTTTGTAGTATTCCCGAGCTACTCACGTGGATGAAGAACTTGCAGAAGAATCTTCACAATCCACCAACTGCTAACTACTCCCCAGGGAATGGCCAGATGGACATGTGTGTGACCACCGGAAGCCAGGAGGGGCTCTGTAAGGTGCTGAAACGGCTGTTTATGTTTGTTTTTTTTAATTTTTGCAATTGGTCATATTAAATATTCACTTTTACAAACCTGAGGTTTATAGTTTTTTCCACATTCATAATGATCTAACACCTACTGCTTATGACTTTCCTAAAAATTGGGTTTAATGAGGAGTGAAGAAAATGATAGATAAGTTGAACTGCAGAAAATTGTGAAAAATTATTCATGCATTAAAGGTAATTTGTATCAGCGGTTGACTAATATGTACAAAAACTTCAGTAAGCAGTTATTGAACAACATCAGTGTCTCCAATCTACATTTATGTTTTCACCACAGTGCAATTATATAAAGGATTTTCAGTAAAATGGTGTACGAAGTAAATCATTAAAAAAACTTGAAAAAAGTTATAAAGATTTGTAATAATTGGCCTATTAATAAATAAAAGTCAGCCCTTGCCGATTATTGAAAAAAAGGCTCCATCTACCTCTAATTTGTATAATCCTAATCTGACGTGATTCACATGAACAAACTGAAAAATCAAATCTAAATCCTGTAAAATTGTTGTGATTTTTGAGTCTTGCTTGTATTTGAATCTTGTATGTTCACTGTTCATTTGGTTTGAGGTGTTTGAGATGCTGGTCAACCCTGGAGACAACGTTCTACTAGATGCACCGACATATTCTGGCACACTAGCAGCAGTAAGAGCACTTTATTACACTCCACCAAGGAGCTCATACTTTTGCCTGTGTCTGTCTGACACTGTGGGGAGAAACCACTGATTTCTACTTTTATGATTATTTGTAACTAAAGCTGCTGCGAACATCTTGTACTTGCAGCTTCAGCCACTTGGTTGCAACCTGATCAGCGTTGCCAGTGATCAGCATGGCATTATACCTGCAGCCCTGAAGGAGGTCTTGTCTCAGTGGGAACCTTCAGAGGTCCAAAAGCCTGGCAGCACCGCCCCAAAAGTCCTCTACGTTATCCCTAATGGAGGAAACCCCACAGGTGCCTCCATGACGACTCAGAGGAAGAAAGAAGTGTACAAGGTCTGTTCACTGACCTGCTGAGTCACAAAACAAAGAAGCCAAGGCTTTTAACGAGTCACTCTGAATTGCTCTTTAGTCAAATGAATGCACAGCTGCCTAATTCTTCTCATGAGAAAAGTACAAAGTAGTGCTGCATTGGGTCACACAATATCAAGGAGAAAGTGAATAATCATAAGTCCTTTTGATCTTGTCAGAGAGTCCATAAAGTGTAATTGGAAGTTGAAAAGAAAGACATCTGAAGATGTAGGAAAATACAATACGAATGCAGCTTTATATGCATATTCTGTTACTCTGATTAGTCTTTGTGAACAGAGGCAGTTTAACGTTAGTCGTAAGCTGCGTCCTTCATCTGACTCTGTTAAGCATTACTATCAGACCTGGCTGAGGGAGCGCTTTGAGTTCATACAGCAGCAGAGCAGGGCCACAGACGAGAAGCGTTTATCCTGTCAAATCCCTCTTTGTGTTTTCACTCAAACTCCCACCTGTTTGCAGTCGGCTCACTTTACTAGCACAGTGTTGCGTTAGTTCAGTTATTTATTTATTTTTTAGAAAAAAAAGAGGAAGAATTCTAACACCAGTGACCATTGAAGGAAAGTCAAACGAGAAAAAGTAGAAATAAACATATTAATAGGAAACTGCAGTTCAAAGAGAACTGAGCTTCTGATGACAGATTGTTTTTCCTGCCGATTGACTGTGACATTCTCTTTTAACCTCCCCGGTGTTTTCAAACAGCTGGCCAGGCAGTACGACATGCTCATCATAGAGGACGACCCATACTACTTCATGCAGTTTGACAAGGTACTACTCTGTCTGTCACACTTTACTTTTACATGGCATTAGATCAGAAACTGAGGAATAGTTTTCTCCTTTTATCGTTTCTCAATAGCCTGGTTTTAATATGTGAACTTGGACAGTCGTTAATGTTTTGTGTCTTTATTTGGCAGCCGTGGGTTCCATCGTTCCTCTCCATGGACGTTGATGGGAGGATTATCAGAACAGACTCTTTCTCTAAGATCTTGTCTTCAGGGTGTGTGTGCACATGTCTCTAGTAGGCTGAGAGGACTAATTCTAATTCAACCCGATCTTTGTGTGGACATTGTTTGTGGTCCTCACAACTTTCTAAGGGTTTTTGAGGGTTAAGACTTTATTCGGACACATTCATTTCTTGTGAAAGCATTAGCAGTTGTAGCCTCAAACAAGTTTATTTTGCATTTCCCCATTGGATTAGATGTTTATATATTAAGCCTTTATCATGTTTGAAAGTTTTACCTGCGTATCACAGATAAAATACTACAGATATGCCCTTTACATGTCAACAACTACATGATCACACTTTAGATTAATTCAAAACAATTTTTTTGTTTTTAGTATTGTGAGGTTATGAATATAAAATATAATGTAAAGGTGGTGTACAATGTATTTAGAACACCATTTTAGGGATTTTAAAGTTTTGGGGGGTGAATATTTTGAGTCATCTTAAATGAAGTTCATAGTTAAGTTGACTTTAATACCTGAAGCGTTATATATATATATATATATGTTTTGTGTAACTGCACACAACGCTCTTGCATCTACCTGTCTGACGTCGCGTCTTCCTGTTCCAGGTTGAGGTTGGGTTTCGTGACTGGCCCCAAACCACTGGTGGAGCGGGTGGTGCTGCACATACAGGCCTCGACGATGCACACAAGTACATTCACGCAGGTGAATAAAAGCTCCCATTTACATCACCGCTTGTTAGTTTCA
Organism: Solea senegalensis; assembly: GCF_019176455.1. Classification (NCBI taxonomy): domain Eukaryota; kingdom Metazoa; phylum Chordata; class Actinopteri; order Pleuronectiformes; family Soleidae; genus Solea; species Solea senegalensis. The sequence goes on along the minus strand of NC_058023.1, from coordinate 10,079,681 downwards.
CTTAATAATCATTTTTGCACTTCTGATTTCCCTATAAAAGAAGTTTTATTGGTGGCAACAAAATTAGCAAAAACAAAACAAAGGCAGGTCTCTCAATTATTCAGGCTGTGTACACAGAATAACAGTGATGCAGCATTTTTCTTAAATAAAGTCATAACAATTTTTCTGTCCGTCTGTAAAGGTAAAGTCTGTACATAGTGTTTTTAAAATTTTAAACGCACCCTCAGAGAATAGGTGTGTCACATCCTAACTGCATTGTCTCATTTGTTTATTGAATATCTACAGTAGAGTCATTTCAGGTCTAACCTGTGTAACACCTTGTGGTTATTCAGCTCCTGGTGTCTCAGTTGCTGCACAGCTGGGGTCAAGATGGTTTCCTCCAGCACGTAGATGGGTCTGTCACTTCCAACAATAGTTTTGCACACCTCACTTGTTCTGTAATCATTTCAGTACCAGTTATATAAAAACCAAAAACCAGATGTGTGATACGTTGTCTGTCTTCTCGCAGAGTGGTCGAGTTTTACAGAAAACAACGTGACACCATGTTGACCTCTGCAGACAGATGGCTTAAAGGTTCGTGGAGTCCCTGAAATAGACACAGCACAGCATTTTTTATTCATGTACACTTTGTAGACTTGTAAACTGTCTGTGTCTGAACAGATTATATTCACATAAACTTGGCACTGTGGCCACTCCACTTTTAATGTTGCACCACTGATGAACACTAGAGGCACTAATGGCGTGTTTCCACCGGCTCGACTCTCCAAAAAATTGAAAACAAAAATGTGTAAAACTTGCATAAATAAGTAACAATTGACCAATGCTGATTAATAAAAATCATCGCGATCAATCCCTTTTAACACCTGGTGATGGTAATAATGGTGACTGGGAGGAAACTGAATCTTACGGCTTTTCTTTTCCTTCATTTGTGCGCGTCCGTGCAGATGTAGCAGAGTGGCACGCCCCGTCTGCAGGCATGTTCCTGTGGATCAAACTGAAGGACATCGCTGATACTCAGCAGCTTATTATGGAGAAGGCGTTGGAGAAAGAGGTTGGAATTCACAGACCACACAACACACACTACTGTGATTTTCCACTCAGGAATGCAAATACCAAGTACCCAGAATGCATCTGTGTACTGTGTGTTTTTGTGTGTCTCTCCCTCTCTCTCTGCTGGACTGTTTGTGAGCAGATGTTTTGTACCAGTGGTTCTGTCTGAATAGCACAATGTGAGTGGGTTCCCCTCCTACACGTACACTGAGTGTGTGTGTGTGTGTGTGTGTAACTGAACGGCTGACAGGAGTGGGTAGAATGCGGCTTTTCTGCACAGAAGGTTTCCCTCATCAGAGACCAGAATATTTTTTTAACCTCAACATGGCACAGGTCCAATCCAATCCACTTTATTTATAGAGCACCTTAAAAAAAAACAATAGCACAGTTGCCCATAGTGCCGTACAGAAACATTAAAATAACATGGCCGCGAAACACGGGTCCCCTCTGAGCCTCAGTCTAGTTTTTGGTGCAGTCAGAAGCAGCCGATCAGCAGGTCTCAGAGACTGTGATGAAGAAAGTCGGAGAGTCAGCAGTTAACAGGCGAGCAGCAGCATTCAGGACCAACCGCAGGCAGGAGCGCTGGGGCTAACCACAGCATATAGGACGTTACAGTAATCAAGGCGAGTTGTGATGAAAGCATGAAGCCAAATAAACACTCACATTGCAAGAACTTTAAGACCATTTTAACTGCGAGTCAGAGAGTATTCACCGAGGAGGAAATCATGCAGCTCAGGAAAGTGGACGCATGCATCACCACCTCTGAATTTGGTTTCTGTGAGTTCAGAGGACCTGTTCTGGCAGGTCCCATGTCTGGATTCATCTCTGTGAAAACGCCTGAAACCTCATGGTTGACGGTTGAGATTAGTTCAGAAGTTGGAGTACAGGAATGATCATTGCCACGACTCTGTTCCACTATCATTACTTCACACACTCTGGTCTCTGGTTCCACATTACGTCAACAGCGCAAGTTTACGGCAACCATATCAGACATGTTTTGGTTTCTTTTTTCTTTTTCTTTTTTTACAGAGTGGAGCGACATCAGGCATCCCATGTTTAGTCTTTGGCTGAAAAGCTATTTCCTAAAAGATAGATACATAGACTTTATTGCAGACTTTCAGAAGGCAGTTATACCAGTGAGGACGTGTAACGTGTGCCACTGTACGTAATGCTTGTCAGTATTTTCAGACATTGATTCGACAAATGACTCGAGCAGTCACAAACAATCTGGGCCTTTTTAGCGAGAGTGTAAGACTTCCAGCCTCTAAAAGCTTCCTTTTTTATATAATTAGACTATAGATTTGCAGCTTATAGTGGGATACACTATGCTTTAAACGAAAAGAGTTTCACTCCATCATCTGTCCAGTGATCTGTTCTAAAAATGTCCAAGATATCGAACAACACTGCAGACGCTCAGGACATTGCCCGACAACTCAGTCTGGAAATGTCGTACATTTATCTCTTTAGTTCGGCAGATCATAATAACACGTTGTCATGTTGTACACAGCAGCTGAACATGAGTTTTGAGAGGTCATTCATGTAGAAATTAAATAAACTAGGGGAGAAAAGGCTCCATTGCAGACCTGAAAAGGAGCAGACACACAATCGTAATTTTTTTACTACATTTTTCTCGTTTTCATTCGAAAAACAACGTACGAAAAAGCTCTGTGAGAAACAAGGATGTTCTCTTCAGTCTGTAGAATAAGACGTGTATAGCTCGAGGCAATAATTCACGTAAAATGACCTTTAAATTTGAAAATTGCAGTAGGCCATATTGCAATTTCGATCAAATTTGATACAGTAATTGTATTCATGTTTGTATGAAAAGCATAAAAGACACGAGACAAACACAAACTCATGACTCTGTGTCAAATGTCTGAGAGGAAAATGCTGAGTCGTATGTGTTTGTGTTGTAGGTGCTGCTGGTTCCTGGATGTGTCTTCACGATCGACAGCACTGAGCCTTCTTCGTATGTTAGAGCAGCCTTTTCTCTGTCCTCACCAGAACAGATCGACGAGGTACACACTCGCTCTCACACATACACACACACACACGCACGCACACACACTTAAATACGCACGTCCTCCAAAACTCATGCTTAACACTCATTTCTTTCAGGCCTTCAGAAGACTCTCCTTACTCATCAAAGAAGCTTTGTAAGGATTTTTATTCCCTGTTTCTTTTTTTTGGTTTGTTTTTCTTTTTAAATTCGAACTAAATGCTGAGTTTAAATATATTTTTAATATATATTTATTACCCCTGGCAAAAATGTTTCTGCTGAAAACACTTTGGAACAAAAAATCCACGACTGCCACATGATTTGTTGATACACTACAAAGTTTTTCTGTTTCTTTTGAGCTTGTATGTTTATATGACGCTAAAATATCCACAACAATCATTTCTGATGAAGAGTAATGTGTTCAATTTATACAATACAGGGAAACAAATGTGTGCCTTTAGAAAAAAGAAAAAAACACACACACAGCTTTATCTTTGCAGCCCATGATTGTAGTAAATGTTGAGTTGGTGCATTAAGGTGCTGGAGTGACTTTGACCTTAAACAGTTTGTGTTCCTTTGTTTTAAAACTTGCATGTTCATGGACACGTTGCATCAACATCTGATCCAATCTGTTAGTTTTCTTTCCCTTTATACAGACTTTGACTCTGCACTTTGTTTTTGTGCAGAAACAGAAACAAGGATAATGGGATCAGAGGGTTTAGGAATCAGGCTTTTCTGACTATGGCTGCACAATAGACATATTTAAAGTCCTTGGCTAAAGAATGTAGTGCAAATTAATTAATTAATTAATTAAATAAAAACATACATCCTCACCTGAATATTATGTTTCCTTGCCTAAATGTTGATAAAATATAATACTTAAGTATCTTGGGAAGAAAAGGAGGACAACAAATAGTGCAGTAGTGCTGCAGATTTTCACCCAAAACTCCTACTTATTGACAGACCAACAGATGTCGAATCATTGTGATTACATGTTTTAAATTGAAGATTACCATTTAGATGTAAAAGAAAATCATCATGCCTACTGATAGAATCATTTCACACTGGCAATAGGGTTAGGGTTAAGGTTAGCCCAAGTCAAAATAATCTAATTTTGACTATTTTGTGCAGCTCTACTGTGAGATTATAGATTTCCTACATGTTTTGCAGATTGACTATACTGTGAATAAATACTTAAATCTCTCAAATGCAATGAATGGGGCGGCTTCTCCATGTTGAGTAAATGTATAGGAAACAGCAATAGATTTGTCCCTAACAGAGACACAAACTTCAACAGTGTATTTCAAGCTGCTGGAGGTTGCTGCACCAAATCCCCTGAATTTGTATTTTTCCAGCTCAGTGATTATACGTTTGGGATGGCACATGAGCACACCAAACAAAGCTGAGTAAATATGTGCAGTCTCTTTTATTTACTTTAAATAGTTAATTGTGTTGAACTCTCTCTTGCCAAATGCTGAGGTCATTCTGCAAACTCACAATCATGTCCGGATGTCGTGTCAGGCTTTTTTTTTCTTTGACAGATGGAAAATAAACACAGCTCCTTAAGTCATAAAACACTGTAAAAGATAAAAAACAAAAAAAGATTATCTTGTGCACACAAGATTAAAGTGTAAACCACTTAACCATTTTTTATATGGGTATCTAATAATGTTCAGTGTAAATGAAAGCTTTTCAAAATTTTCAGTTCTTCACCTGAAATCCAGCACTCCATCATCGTGGCTGACTAGCCAAGTGTTTCATTAACTGTAATACCTCAACAGTTACAAGACATGTGACCAGTGTGAATGTGAAGGGTCAATGAATCAGGTGACACCTGATTTAGGCCAAAGGAATAGCTGTGTTTTTAATCCAATGTCTTGGTTTTATTTGTAATTTGTTTGGTTAGTTATTTAAAGCGAATGACTCCACAGCTGCACCTGCTCTAGCAACAATATGAAGCTTCACCACCAGATGTCACTAATTATTAACATCTCTTTGAATATGTTTTTTTTTTAGAATTTCCAATTGTTTTTTACAGTGTCATTTCACTATGCTCACAAAAAAAGCTAGATAAATAGCTTTTCCAAATCTGGTAATTGGCCAACACACTCCACACATGCTCCCTTACATTTTAAATATGTATAATACCTTCTGTATATATTGTTTGCTGAGGCTTTGGTGCAGTTTTCAGTTTCAGACTTCAAACAAAAGGCCTGTATATGCAGGATAATCCTGACTTGGTATACAATTATATCAGTTTTGCTCTGCCTTTATTTTATTTATTTTTTCCTGATTGTTGAAACATTGTTTTTTTTCTGCATCTTCCAGTTTTAACCTGATCTTTTATCTGAGCTTTTTTCTTTAAAAAGCCTTTGACTGTCCTTTCATAGTCCAACATTTTGACAATTGCAATTCACAAAAGATACAGAAGAGCACGGTGTTTCACCACAGTCCATTTGTATGTCACTATACCTTGTGTGTTAATGCAGACTTCCTCAAAAGGATACACTCACTGCGCCACAAAATTATATGTGAGGTTTGACTCTCATGTTTGTTTATGTCACAAAGGTTACAGGTAAAAGCACATGACTTGTTACTTATGTCTTATTGTAAATGAACATCTGAAGAAAGAAAACCTACCACAATTGTGGACAATAAAGGATTATTTGAATGATGATTATTGTTTGCTATTTTTATTATTTTATTTATCATGGGGATTTTTTCTTTGATGATTTATGGCAGTTGGCACTGGTAACATTGCATTACTGCCGCCTTCTCTTTCCTTGAACTTTTCTTCTCCTTCCATTAATAACCCTTGCTGTGCTACCCTGAATCTTCCTCACACGAGTTATTCAGAAGGTTGTAGAAGTTAGGAAAATAGTAACATTTAAATGAAAAGATATAGGTTTGTCATTCACTCAAAAAAGTAATAGAATTGTATGGTGTCAAAAATCCCCCAAAAATATCATAGTATAGTATGTCGTCCAAAATCACTCAAAAAAGTCATAGTATAGTATGTTGTCCAAAATCACTCAAAAATGTCATAGTATAGTATATCATCCAAAATCACTCAAACACGTCATAGTATAGTATGTCGACCAAATTTTGAAAAAAAAGTCATAGTATAGTA